>NC_042623.1:58150867-58241948 GCF_901001135.1 Rhinatrema bivittatum
GAACTCCTCTTAACTCCAGCCCCTTTCCCTAATTTAAATTTAATGCCTTGAAAATCAAATTATTGCATGTGTTAGAGCATTATCACATTTGATAATGTCCTAAGGCATGCAATAATTGGCCATGGCATCTTGGTCAATGATTCCAATGCAGTAGTTTATTGAAAAAAAGGAAATTTGCATTTGAAATATTTAATTGGAATGCATATACATAACTTAAAATAGAGAAGCATAAGCATCTGAAATACAAGGAAGCAGAACAAGTTAAAACGATTACGGAGGGATGAGAAGGAATTACCTGTTGTTGTTGATCCAGCTGTAGTAGTTGGTCCTATGAAAATAACACATATTTAGGTTTGAATTGATAAGAAAGGTTTAGAAAAATTATACAATATAATTGAAAATGACCTGAATTTGAAGTTTAAAAAAAGGGCTAGATTCATCATTCCCCACAGAATGAAGAGCTGAGGTGATAAATAGGGTGGGGAAGTGAGAAAAGGGTTGGGAAGGTGCTAGTGTGGATTCATCTGCCACAGTGCGGCAGTGCCGCATATAATCGCCCCGTAGCACCATGCAAAAAAGCGTTGTTATTTCCCACGCTACTGCCTGCAATAAGGTCCAAGACATTATTGCCAGCAACACTGTTACCATCAAATTTCCCTAACCCCCCAGAACTCCTCTAAAACTCCAGACTATTTCCCTAATTTAAATTTTATTGATGTGAAAATCAAATTATTGCATGTGTTACAGCATTATCACCTGTGATAATGTCTTAAGGCAGGCAATAATTGGCTGTGGCATCTTGGTCAATGATTCCAATGCAGTAGTTTATTGAAAAAAAGGAAATTTGCATTTGAAATATTTAATTGGAATGCATATACATAATTTAAAATAGAGAAGCATAAGCATCTGAACTAAAAGGAAGGAGAACAAGTTAAATGATTACAGAGAGATGAGAAGGAATTACCTGTTGTTGTTGATCCAGCTGTAGTAGTTGGTCCTATGAAAATAACACATATTTCGGTTAGAAATGATAGGAAAGGCTTAGAAATATTACACAATATAATTGAAACTAACCTGAAATTGAAGTTTAAAAAAAGGGCTAGATTCATCATTCCCCACAGAATGATGAGCTGAGGTGATAAAGAGGGTGGGGAAGTGAGAAAAGGGTTGGGAAGGTGCCAGTGTGTATCTGGAAGCATAACGGCAGTGTGGTTTCACCTGCCACAGCACCCCGTAGCACCATGCAAAAAGGCGTTGTTATTTCCCACGCTACTACCTGCAATGATGTCCAACACATGATCGCCAGCAGCACTGTTACCACCCAGTTTCCCTAACCACCCCAAACCCCTCTTAACTCAAGCCCCTTTCCCTAATTTAAATTTTAATGCCGTGAAAATCAAATTATTGCATGTGTTAGAGCATTATCACCTGTGATAATGTCCTAAGGCATGCAATAATTGGCCATGGTATCTTGGTCAATGATTCCAATGCAGTAGTTTATTGAAAAAAAGGAAATTTGCATTTGAAATATTTAATTGGAATGCATATACATAACTTAAAATAGAGAAGCGTAAGCATCTGAACTACAAGGAAGCAGAAAAAGTTAAAACGATTACAGTGAGATGAGAAGGAATTACCTGTTGTTGTTGACCAAGGTGTAGAAGTTGGTCCTATGAAAATAACACATATTTAGGTTTGAATTGATAAGAAAGGTTTAGAAAAATTACACAATATAATTGAAAATAACCTGAATTTGAACTTTAAAAAAAGGGCTAGATTCATCATTCCCCACAGAATGTTGAGCTGAGGTGATAAAGAGGGTGGGGAAGTGAGAAAAGGGTTGGGAAGGTGCTAGTGTGTATCTGGAAGCATCACGGCAGTGTGGTTTCACCTGCCACATTGCGGCCGTGCCGCATATTATCGCCCCGTAGCACCATGGAAAAAGGCGTTGTTATTTCCCACGCTACTACCTGCAATAAGATCCAAGACATTATCGCCAGCAGCACAGTTACCATCCAATTTCCCTAACCCCCTCGAACTCCTCTTAACTCCAGCCCCTTTCCCTAATTTAAATTTTATTGATGTGAAAATCAAATTATTGCATGTGTTACAGCATTATCACCTGTGATAATGTCTTAAGGCAGGCAATAATTGGCCGTGGCATCTTGGTCAATGATTCCAATGCAGTAGTTTATTGAAAAAAAGGAAATTTGCATTTGAAATATTTAATTGGAATGTATATACATAATTTAAAATAGAGAAGCATAAGCATCTGAACTAAAAGGAAGCAGAACAAGTTAAATGATTACAGAGAGAAGAGAAGGAATTACCTGTTGTTGTTGATCCAGCTGTAGTAGTTGGTCCTATGAAAATAACACATATTTCGGTTAGAAATGATAGGAAAGGCTTAGAAATATTACACAATATAATTGAAACTAACCTGAAATTGAAGTTTAAAAAAAGGGCTAGATTCATCATTCAGCACAGAATGATGAGCTGAGGTGATAAAGAGGGTGGGGAAGTGAGAAAAGGGTTGGGAAGGTGCCAGTGTGGATCTGGAAGCATCACGGCAGTGTGGTTTCATCTGCCACAGTACGGCCGTAGCACCATGCAAAAAGGCGTTGTTATTTCCCACGCTACTACCTGCAATGATGTCCAAGACATTATCGCCAGCAGCACTGTTACCACCCAGTTTCCCTAACCCCCCTGAACTCCTCTTAACTCCAGCCCCTTTCCCTAATTTAAATTTTAATGCCGTGAAAATCAAATTATTGCATGTGTTAGAGCATTATCACCTGTGATAATGTCCTAAGGCATGCAATAATTGGCCATGGTATCTTGGTCAATGATTCCAATGCAGTAGTTTATTGAAAAAAAGGAAATTTGCATTTGAAATATTTAATTGGAATGCATATACATAACTTAAAATAGAGAAGCGTAAGCATCTGAACTACAAGGAAGCAGAAAAAGTTAAAACGATTACAGTGAGATGAGAAGGAATTACCTGTTGTTGTTGACCAAGGTGTAGAAGTTGGTCCTATGAAAATAACACATATTTAGGTTTGAATTGATAAGAAAGGTTTAGAAAAATTACACAATATAATTGAAAATAACCTGAATTTAAAGTTTAAAAAAAGGGCTAGATTCATCATTCCCCACAGAATGTTGAGCTGAGGTGATAAAGAGGGTGGGGAAGTGAGAAAAGGGTTGGGAAGGTGCTAGTGTGTATCTGGAAGCATCACGGCAGTGTGGTTTCACCTGCCACATTGCGGCCGTGCCGCATATTATCGCCCCGTAGCACCATGGAAAAAGGCGTTGTTATTTCCCACGCTACTACCTGCAATAAGATCCAAGACATTATCGCCAGCAGCACAGTTACCATCCAATTTCCCTAACCCCCTCGAACTCCTCTTAACTCCAGCCCCTTTCCCTAATTTAAATTTTATTGATGTGAAAATCAAATTATTGCATGTGTTACAGCATTATCACCTGTGATAATGTCTTAAGGCAGGCAATAATTGGCCGTGGCATCTTGGTCAATGATTCCAATGCAGTAGTTTATTGAAAAAAAGGAAATTTGCATTTGAAATATTTAATTAGAATGTATATACATAATTTAAAATAGAGAAGCATAAGCATCTGAACTAAAAGGAAGGAGAACAAGTTAAATGATTACAGAGAGATGAGAAGGAATTACCTGTTGTTGTTGATCCAGCTGTAGTAGTTGGTCCTATGAAAATAACACATATTTCGGTTAGAAATGATAGGAAAGGCTTAGAAATATTAAACAATATAATTGAAACTAACCTGAAATTGAAGTTTAAAAAAAGGGCTAGATTCATCATTCCCCACAGAATGATGAGCTGAGGTGATAAAGAGGGTGGGGAAGTGAGAAAAGGGTTGGGAAGGTGCCAGTGTGTATCTGGAAGCACAACGGCAGTGTGGTTTCACCTGCCACAGCACCCTGTAGCACCATGCAAAAAGGCGTTGTTATTTCCCACGCTACTACCTGCAATGATGTCCAAGACATTATCGCCAGCAGCCCTGTTACCACCCAGTTTCCCTAACCCCCCTGAACTCCTCTTAACTCCAGTCCCTTTCCCTAATTTAAATTTTAATGCCTTGAAAATCAAATTATTGCATGTGTTAGAGCATTATCACATTTGATAATGTCCTAAGGCATGCAATAATTGGCCATGGCATCTTGGTCAATGATTCCAATGCAGTAGTTTATTGAAAAAAAGGAAATTTGCATTTGAAATATTTAATTGGAATGCATATACATAATTTAAAATAGAGAAGCATAAGCATCTGAAATACAAGGAAGCAGAACAAGTTAAAACGATTACGGAGAGATGAGAAGGAATTACCTGTTGTTGTTGATCCAGCTGTAGTAGTTGGTCCTATGAAAATAACACATATTTAGGTTTGAATTGATAATAAAGGTTTAGAAAAATTACACAATATAATTGAAAATGACCTGAATTTGAAGTTTAAAAAAAGGGCTAGATTCATCATTCCCCACAGAATGTTGAGCTGAGGTGATAAAGAGGGTGGGGAAGTGAGAAAAGGGTTGGGAAGGTGCTAGTGTGTATCTGGAAGCATCACGGCAGTGTGGTTTCACCTGCCACATTGCGGCCGTGCCGCATATTATCGCCCCGTAGCACCATGGAAAAAGGCGTTGTTATTTCCCACGCTACTACCTGCAATAAGATCCAAGACATTATCGCCAGCAGCACAGTTACCATCCAATTTCCCTAACCCCCTCGAACTCCTCTTAACTCCAGCCCCTTTCCCTAATTTAAATTTTATTGATGTGAAAATCAAATTATTGCATGTGTTACAGCATTATCACCTGTGATAATGTCTTAAGGCAGGCAATAATTGGCCGTGGCATCTTGGTCAATGATTCCAATGCAGTAGTTTATTGAAAAAAAGGAAATTTGCATTTGAAATATTTAATTGGAATGTATATACATAATTTAAAATAGAGAAGCATAAGCATCTGAACTAAAAGGAAGCAGAACAAGTTAAATGATTACAGAGAGAAGAGAAGGAATTACCTGTTGTTGTTGATCCAGCTGTAGTAGTTGGTCCTATGAAAATAACACATATTTCGGTTAGAAATGATAGGAAAGGCTTAGAAATATTACACAATATAATTGAAACTAACCTGAAATTGAAGTTTAAAAAAAGGGCTAGATTCATCATTCAGCACAGAATGATGAGCTGAGGTGATAAAGAGGGTGGGGAAGTGAGAAAAGGGTTGGGAAGGTGCCAGTGTGGATCTGGAAGCATCACGGCAGTGTGGTTTCATCTGCCACAGTACGGCCGTAGCACCATGCAAAAAGGCGTTGTTATTTCCCACGCTACTACCTGCAATGATGTCCAAGACATTATCGCCAGCAGCACTGTTACCACCCAGTTTCCCTAACCCCCCTGAACTCCTCTTAACTCCAGCCCCTTTCCCTAATTTAAATTTTAATGCCGTGAAAATCAAATTATTGCATGTGTTAGAGCATTATCACCTGTGATAATGTCCTAAGGCATGCAATAATTGGCCATGGTATCTTGGTCAATGATTCCAATGCAGTAGTTTATTGAAAAAAAGGAAATTTGCATTTGAAATATTTAATTGGAATGCATATACATAACTTAAAATAGAGAAGCGTAAGCATCTGAACTACAAGGAAGCAGAAAAAGTTAAAACGATTACAGAGAGATGAGAAGGAATTACCTGTTGTTGTTGACCAAGGTGTAGAAGTTGGTCCTATGAAAATAACACATATTTAGGTTTGAATTGATAAGAAAGGTTTAGAAAAATTACACAATATAATTGAAAATAACCTGAATTTGAAGTTTAAAAAAAGGGCTAGATTCATCATTCCCCACAGAATGTTGAGCTAAGGTGATAAAGAGGGTGGGGAAGTGAGAAAAGGGTTGGGAAGGTGCTAGTGTGTATCTGGAAGCATCACGGCAGTGTGGTTTCACCTGCCACATTGCGGCCGTGCCGCATATTATCGCCCCGTAGCACCATGGAAAAAGGCGTTGTTATTTCCCACGCTACTACCTGCAATAAGATCCAAGACATTATCGCCAGCAGCACAGTTACCATCCAATTTCCCTAACCCCCTCGAACTCCTCTTAACTCCAGGCCCTTTCCCTAATTTAAATTTTATTGATGTGAAAATCAAATTATTGCATGTGTTACAGCATTATCACCTGTGATAATGTCTTAAGGCAGGCAATAATTGGCCGTGGCATCTTGGTCAATGATTCCAATGCAGTAGTTTATTGAAAAAAAGGAAATTTGCATTTGAAATATTTAATTGGAATGCATATACATAATTTAAAATAGAGAAGCATAAGCATCTGAACTAAAAGGAAGCAGAACAAGTTAAATGATTACAGAGAGAAGAGAAGGAATTACCTGTTGTTGTTGATCCAGCTGTAGTAGTTGGTCCTATGAAAATAACACATATTTCGGTTAGTAATGATAGGAAAGGCTTAGAAATATTACACAATATAATTGAAACTAACCTGAAATTGAAGTTTAAAAAAAGGGCTAGATTCATCATTCCCCACAGAATGATGAGCTGAGGTGATAAAGAGGGTGGGGAAGTGAGAAAAGGGTTGGGAAGGTGCCAGTGTGTATCTGGAAGCACAACGGCAGTGTGGTTTCACCTGCCACAGCACCCTGTAGCACCATGCAAAAAGTCGTTGTTATTTCCCACGCTACTACCTGCAATGATGTCCAAGACATTATCGCCAGCAGCCCTGTTACCACCCAGTTTCCCTAACCCCCCTGAACTCCTCTTAACTCCAGCCCCTTTCCCTAATTTAAATTTTAATGCCTTGAAAATCAAATTATTGCATGTGTTAGAGCATTATCACATTTGATAATGTCCTAAGGCATGCAATAATTGGCCATGGCATCTTGGTCAATGATTCCAATGCAGTAGTTTATTGAAAAAAAGGAAATTTGCATTTGAAATATTTAATTGGAATGCATATACATAACTTAAAATAGAGAAGCATAAGCATCTGAAATACAAGGAAGCAGAACAAGTTAAAACGAATACGGAGTGATGAAAAGGAATTACCTGTTGTTGTTGATCCAGCTGTAGTAGTTGGTCCTATGAAAATAACACATATTTAGATTAGAATTGATAAGAAAGGTTTAGAAAAATTACACAATATAATTGAAAATAACCTGAATTTGAAGTTTAAAAAAAGGGCTAGATTCATCATTCCCTACAGAATGTTGAGCTGAGGTGATAAAGAGGGTGGGGAAGTGAGAAAAGGGTTGGGAAGGTGCTAGTGTGTATCTGGAAGCATCACGGCAGTGTGGTTTCACCTGCCACATTGCGGCCGTGCCGCATATTATCGCCCCGTAGCACCATGCAAGAAGGCGTTGTTATTTCCCAAGATTACTACCTGCAATGATGTCCAAGACATTATCGCCAGCAGCACTATTACCACCCAGTTTCCCTAACCACCCCAAACTCCTCTTAACTCCAGCTCCTTTCCCTAATTTAAATTTTAATGCCTTGAAAATCAAATTATTGCATGTGTTAGAGCATTATCACCTTTGATAATGTCCTAAGGCATGCAATAATTGGCCATGGTATCTTAGTCAATGATTCCAATGCAGTAGTGTATTGAAAAAAAGGAAATTTGCATTTGAAATATTTAATTGGAATGCATATACATAACTTAAAATAGAGAAGCGTAAGCATCTGAACTACAAGGAAGCAGAAAAAGTTAAAACGATTACAGAGAGATGAGAAGGAATTACCTGTTGTTGTTGACCAAGGTGTAGTAGTTGGTCCTATGAAAATAACACATATTTAGGTTAGAATTGATAAGAAAGGTTTAGAAAAATTACACAATATAATTGAAAATAACCTGAATTTGAAGTTTAAAAAAAGGGCTAGATTCATCATTCCCCATAGAATGATGAGCTGAGGTGATAAAGAGGGTGGGGAAGTGAGAAAAGGGTTGGGAAAGTGCTAGTGTGGATCTGGAAGCATCACGGCAGTGTGGTTTCATCTGCCACAGTGCCGCCATGCCGCATATAATCGCACGGTAGCACCATGCAAAAAGGCGATATTATTTCCCACGCTACTACCTGCAATAAGGTCCAAGACATTATAGCTAGCAGCACTGTTACCACGCAGTTTCCCTAACCCCCCCTCCCCGAACTCCTCTTAACTCCTGCCCCTTTCCCTAATTTAAATTTTAATGGCGTGAAAATCAAATTATTGCATGTGTTACAACATTATCACCTGTGATAATGTCCTAAGGCATGCAATAATTGGCCATGGCATCTTGGTCAATGATTCCAATGCAGTAGTTTATTGAAAAAAAGGAAATTTGCATTTGAAATATTTAATTGGAATGCATATACATAACTTAAAATAGAGAAGCATAAGCATCTGAACTAAAAGGAAGCAGAACAAGTTAAAATGATTACAGAGAGTTGAGAAGGAATTACCTGTTGTTGTTGATCCAGCTGTTGTAGTTCGTCCTATGAAAATAACACATATTTAGGTTAGAATTGATAAGAAAGGTTTAGAAAAATTACACAATATAATTGAAAATAACCTGAATTTGAAGTTTAAAAAAAGGGCTAGATTCATCATTCCCCACAGAATGATGAGCTGAGGTGATAAAGAGGGTGGGGAGGAGAGAAAAGGGTTGGGAAGGTGCTAGTGTGTATCAGGACGCATCACGGCAGTGTGGTTTCACCTGCCACAGTGTGGCCGTGCCGCATATTATCGCCCCGTAGCACCATTCGAAAAGGCATTGTTATTTCCCACGCTACTATCTGCAATAATGTCCAAGACATTATCGCCAGCAGCACTGTTACCACCTAATTTCCATAACACCCCCGAACTCCTCTTAACTCCAACCCTTTCCCTAATTTAAATTTAAATGCCGTGAAAATCAAATTATTGCATGTGTTAGAGCATTCTCACGTGTGATAATGTCCTAAGGCATGCAATAATTGGCTATGGCATCTTGGTCAATGATTCCAATGCAGTAGTTTATTGAAAAAAAAGAAATCTGCATTTGAAATATTTAATTGGAATGCATATACATAACTTAAAATAGATAAGCATAAGCAGCTGAACTACAAGGAAGAAGAACAAGTTAAAACGATTACAGAGAGAGAAGAAGGAATTACCTGTTGTTGTGGATCCAGCTGTTGTAGTTGGTCCTATGAAAATAACACATATTTAGGTTAGAACTGATAAGAAATAATAGAAGGTAGAATGTTTGAAAATATTGAGATTTCTTTTTAAACAGCCCACAAGTGCGAAAACCACGAGATACATACAGACTTCAGGACCGCATATACTGAACAGATCTTAAAAATCATGCGAGCTCACGTGTATCTCAAGGTATGAGTCAAAAATGTTTTTGAGAACATGGTGCAAGGTATGGGCATGGTCTTTCTGTCATATGCGCATTCCCTACATTTCTCAATAAAATTTGCACATAAATATTTACGTGCACAAGAACACACCATTTACCCCTTCGTCGTAACCTTTCTTCTACTATGAATAGCATGTCAATCCAGTATAAAAATAAAAATAGGCTAGTCACTAAGACTTTGAGGCATGCAATAATTGGCTGTGGCATCTTGGTCAATTATTCCAATGCAGTAGTTTATTGAAAAAAAAGAAATTTGCATTTGGAATATTTAATTGGAATGCATATACATAACTTAAAATAGAGAAGTGTAAGCATCTGAACTACAAGGAAGCAGAACAAGTTAAAACGATTTCAGAGAGAGAAGAAGGAATTACCTGTTGTTGATGATCCAGCTGTTGTTGTTGTTCCTATGAAAATAACACATATTTAGGTTAGAATTGATAAGAAATAATAGAAGGTACAATGTTTGAAAATATTGACATTTCTTTTAAAACAGGCTACAAGTGCAAAAACCACAAGATACGTAAAGAGTTCAGGACCGCATATACTGAACAGATTTCAAAAATCATGCGAGCTCACGTGTGTCTCGAGGTATGAGACAAAAATATTTTTGACAACATGCTGAGAGGTATAGGCATGGTCTTAGTGTCGCATGAGCATTCCCTACATTTCTCAATAAAATTTGCACATAAATATTTATGTGCACAAGCACACACCATTTTCCCCTACCTCATAACCTTACTTCTATGGATAGCATGTCAATCCAGTATAAAAATAAAAATAGGCTAGTCAGTAAGATTTTGAGGATTGGGCTCACAAATTTAAAGTGATGCTAATTAACTAGTGGGGTTAAGAAGTCCTATCATTTCATGGGCTAAATGGAAACAAATTGGTGGAAATGGAAATTGCGAGGGCACAAGTGTCTACTTAAATCCCCTCACTTATACATTAGAGGCGGAATTTCTCGGTAAATGCACATGTTTATAGAAAATTGTGTGCAAATATCTAAGCATATGGTTTATATTGTACAACGTGCACATATATGCCCCAAGATCACGATATGGCTGCGATCTTTCTATTGAACTGTGATTCATGGCTTCACATGCACCCGCAAGTCTTTTTTGAAGGTACCATCATAATTTCCAAACAGAACATGAAGATAATGTTATTGTTGAAGGAAAAATTGTTCTAATTAATCTTTAATTAATTCAAATTTTCTTGCTAAATTGCTTGTTATTCCTATATTAAAAAGGTTACATGTAGTGCAATTTTTACACTAAAATGTAGGACAATATTAAACATAGATGAAGCCCCATCTATTTCATGGTTTTTCGCTGCAAACACTTGCCATGGTCAGCACTCACAAATATCGTGATTCCCTCAAACATATACTGTATCCCTTGTCTCATATAGATACTTGATTTCCTTTCAGTTCTTCATAATGCAGGAGCCAACCTCAGCTGCACTTTCTCAATGACTGCTGCCTTTTGCCATGATGGCAGCAGATCCATTTTAACACAATGAGATTTCACAAACCTTGTTCTGTTGGCATTATTTGCAATTGTGGCTTCAGCATGGCACAACTGACAGGGGATTGTACCAGCCCAGTAAAGAACTACAGTGTAATGAGGATATCTCTGGGATAACACAGTATAGAATCAAATTGGGGGGATTCCAGATGACCCAGAAGAAGCCGTACTTTGTGGTGGAATCTCAATTATTTTTATAGGGGTTCTTATTTCACATTCTGGAGTTTCTTAAATTTGTGTTTCCAAATAATAAAAATGGAGAGAAACAAAAATATTGGTAAAACAACAGATTCGATAGCTATAAAAAAAACAAAAAAAAAAATCTAGAAATTATTTCTGCCACAAATAATAGAAACTCTTCATGTGATAAAATTGCCTATGTGCAAGCTTTTAAAGGAGTGGAGCTTATTGATGGCAGATAGAATATAGGTTAGAGATTTAATTAAACTCTTTCCTGGAGCTATAATTTCACATTACTTACTTAACACAGAGGCGATAAGAAAGGTTCAGAAAAATTACACAATATAATTGAAAATAACCTGAATTTGAAGTTAAAAAAAAAAGGGAGAGATTCTTCATTCCCCACAGAATGATGAGCTGAGGTGATAAAGAGGGTGGGGAAGTGAGAAAAGGGTTGGGAAGGTGCCAGTGTGTATCTGGAAGCATCACGGCAGTGTGGATTCATCTGCCACAGTGCGGCCGTGCCGCATAAAATCACCCCGTACCACCATGCAAAAAGGCGTTGTTATTTCCCATGCTACTACCTGCAATAAGGTCCAAGACATTATTGCCAGCAGCACTGTTACCACCCAGTTTCCCTTCCCCCCCCCCCGAACTTCTCTTAACTCCAGCCCCTTTCCCTAATTTAAATTTTAATGCCATGAAAATCAAATTATTGCATGTGTTATAGCATTATCACCTGTGATAATGTCCTAAGGCATGCAATAATTGGCCATGGCATCTTGGTCAATGATTCCAATGCAGTAGTTTATTGAAAAAAAGGAAATTTGCATTTGAAATATTTAATTGGAATGCATATACATAACTTAAAATAGAGAAGCGTAAGCATCTGAACTACAAGGAAGCAGAAAAAGTTAAAACGATTACGGAGAGATGAGAAGGAATTACCTGTTGTTGTTGATCCAGGAGTAGTAGTTGGTCCTATGAAAATAACACATATTTAGGTTAGAATTGATAAGAAATAATAGAAGGTGCAATGTTTGAAAATATTGACATTTCTTTTTAAACACCACAGAATTGCGAAAACCACGAGATACATACGGACTTTAGGACCGCATATACTGAATAGATTTTAAAAATCATGCAAGCTCACGTGTATCTCAAGGTATGAGTCAAAAATGTATTTGAGAACATGGTGAGAGGTATAGGCATGGTCTTAGTGTCGCATGCTCATTCCCTACATTTCTCAATAAAATTTGCACATAAATATTTACGTGCACAAGAACACACCATTTTCCCCTTCCTCATAATCTTTCTTCTGCTATGGATAGCATGTCAATCCAGTATAAAAATAAAAATAGGCTAGTCAGTAAGACTTTGAGACATGCAATAATTGGCTATGGCATCTTGGTCAATTATTCCAATGCAGTAGTTTATTGAAAAAAAGTAAATTTGCATTTGAAATATTTAATTGGAATGCATATACATAACTTAAAATAGAGAAGCGTAAGCATCTGAACTACAAGGAAGCAGAACAAGTTAAAACGATTACGGAGAGATGAGAAGGAATTACCTGTTGTTGTTGATTCAGCTGTTGCTAGATCTCTTCTTATTCCTATATGAAAAAGGTTACAATTAGTGCAATGTTTACACTAAAATTTAGGACAATATTAAACATAGATGAAGCCCCATCTATTTCATGGTTTTTCGCTGCAAACACTTGCCATGGTCAGCACTCAAAAATATCATGATTCCCCCAAACATATACTGTATCCCTTGTCTCATATAGATACTTGATTTCCTTTCAGTTCTTCATAATGCAGGAGCCAACCTCAGCTGTACTTTCTCAATGACGGCTGCCTTTTGTCATGATGGCAGCAGATCCATTTTAACACAATGAGATTTCACAAACTTTGTTCTGTTGGCATTATTTGCAATTGTGGCTTCAGCATGGCACAACTGATAGGGGATTGTACCAGCCCAGTAAAGAACTACAGTGTAATGAGGATATCTCTGGGATAACACAGTATTTAATTAATTTGGGGGGATTACAGATGATCCAGAAGAAGCCGTACTTTGTGGTGGAATCTCAATTATTTTTATAGAGGTTCTTATTTCACATTTTGGAGTTTTTTAAATTTGTGTTTCCAAATAACAAAAATGGAGTAAAACAAAAATGTTGGTAAAACATCAGTTTCGATAGCTATAAAAAAACAACTTAATCTAGAAATTATTTCTGCCACAAGTAATAGAAACTCTTCATGTAATAAAATTGCCTATGAGCAAGCTTTTAAAAGAGTGGACCTTATTGATGGCAGGATAGAGGTTAGAGATTTAACTAAACTCTTTCCTGGAGCTATAATTTCACATTACTTACTTAACACAGAGGCTATAAGAAAGATTCAGAAAAATTACACAATATAATTGAAAATAACCTGAACTTGAAGTAAAAAAAAAAGGGCTAGATTCATCATTCCCCACAGCATGATGAGCTGAGGCGATAAAGGGGGTGGGGAGGTGAGAAAAGGGTTGGGAAGGTGCTAGTGTGTATCGGGAAGCATCACGGCAGTGTGGTTTCACCTGCCACAGTGCAGCAGTGCTGCACATTATCGCACCATAGCACCATGCAAAAAGGCTTTGTTATTTCCCACACTACTACTTGCAATAATGTCCAAGACATTATCACCAGCAGCACTGTCACCACCCAATTTCCCTAACCCCCCAAACTCCTTTAACTCCAACCCCTTTCCCTAATTTAAATTTTATTTTATTTTTTTTTTATATTTCTTTATTAAGTTTTCCACCCAAAAAGACAGTGACCAACCTGGTAACTTAACAAGTATAACAATAACTAAGCCAGTACAACAACTATGTCGGTCCCCTCCCCCCTCATTCCTTTACCCCCCCTAGAGACAAGGTGAATGATCCACGTATCCATAAGGAAAAGACTTTTAAGGAGACATCCTAGGAGTCCGTGACACCCCTCTATATTTCGGAAGACACACTGCCTTATATAAGTCCCTTTTGGATCTTGGCAGTTGGTTCCAATATCCTCTCCAAATGTCATCCCATCTGCTTTGCCTTCATTTTGACTGACTGTGCGCAGTCATAAGTTCAAATTGTAACATATGGTCCATCTTGTTTTTCCAATGTGCCACTTGTGGGTAAGTAGCTGTCATCCAGGCAGCCATTATAGTTTGTAGTCCCGCCAGAGTGGCCTTACTCAAGAACATTTGTTGAGTTTCCTCCAAATCAGCTATCGAACCCTCGTATAGGTGGAGAAGACACAACCTAGGGTTCTTTGGGACTGGAGAGCCTATAGCCTGTCTCACCTCCAGCAAGATGGCATCCCAGAACTTCTGTATAATTGGACAGTCCCAGATACAGTGAAAAAAAAGGATCCAGGTTGGTCATTACATTTTAAACATACATCCAAATCACAGAGTCGAGCTGCATACATACCCGTTCTAGCCATGTACATACAGTGTAAGATTTTGAACCCCACTTCCCTTAAACCAATATTTTCAGATACTAGTGAACTGCCTTTTAAAACCTGAATGATCTCCTTTAAGGATAGGGAGATGCCAGCTTGAGTTTGCCATTTTTTCTGTATAGTTAAGAGGGCAACCTGCTGGGGTATATTACGCAGTCTCTTGGACAGGGTTGCACACGAATTTGGTTTATGCCCTTTAGCATCAAAAATGGACTGTAAAACTTTGAACCCTTGCAAGTTGTCTAGGTCCAATTTTAATGAGCGAATATAATGCCTAGCTTGCAGGTATCCATAAAAATCTTTATTGTCCACCCCATACGTGTCTCTTAATGTTTGAAAGTCCAGTATTCCTCCCCTGTCCAGGTCCAAAAATTGATACACCATAGTCAACCCCAAAGCCGCCCATTTACTGAAAACTATAGCTTCCTCTCCATCCATAAATTCAGGATTCCCTATAAACGTTAGATAGGGAGTGGATACAGAAGTCATTCTACATTTAACCTTGGTTAAATATCTCCAGGCCTTACGACAGTTGTTCAGCAACAGGCTATGTCTAGCGTTGCTGGGCACTTTTCCCCCAGGCACCTGAAAAATATTTACTGGCCTTAACGGGGCTAGCCAAGCACTTGCAGTCTGATATGGAACGCAGATGGACGTCCCTTGTATCCAATCATATATATGTCGGAACATACAAGCCAAATTGTATTTCATCCAGTTCGGGCAGGCTAGACCTCCTTGGTCTCTCGGTAACATTAAAGTTTGGAGAGGTAGTCGCACCCGCCTCCCTCCCCATAGGAACTGATGTATAGCCCTATGTATGCGAATAAGTTCCCTTTTCGTTATCCACACGGGAATTTGTTGCATTACATATAACCATCGTGGTAGCTCCATCATCTTAAGGAGATAAATTTTCCCTGACAAAGATAGTGGCAGTTTAGTCCATGTCTTAAGTTTTTCCTCCATCCGATGTATTAGAGGCTCAATATTTACTCTGTGTAGGGCCTCTATATTTTTCGGGAGTTGGATTCCCAAATAACGCATCTCAGAACCCACCCACTTCAAGGGGAAGACCCCCTCCCATTCTCCTTGTATGGAGGGATCCAAGGCCATCGCCTCTGACTTATCTCTATTAATTTTCAGACCGGCAAAGGAGCCAAAGAGGAGTTGCCATGCCAGCATTTCATTAAAGAATGCTGGGGCCTAGTCAGGAAGACCATAACATCATCAGCGAATGCCGATAATTTAAACTCTTGGTCACCACTCCCATACCCAGTGATCAGTAGGTCCTCCGCTATTTTGCGTAATAGAGGATCTATTGATAGAATATAAAGCAATGGCGATAAAGGGCATTCTTGACTGGTCCCCCGAAATAACTGGAAATCCTCCGATAGTTTACCATTAGCCAATATTGCTGATGTGGGTTTATGATACAGCATTTTGATACTGTTCACTATCTCTCCCTGAATACCGTACCGATCCAAAACAGAAAAGAGATAGAGCCAGGAGACCCTGTCGAAGGCCTTTTCTGAATCAAATCCCAAGATCACAGCCTTAATCTTTTGTTTTTTGCACTCTTCCATGGCTAGGATTAAAGCTGTTAAGTTCTTAGATATAGCTCGCCCCTTAACAAACCGGCCTGTTGGGGCATGATAAGGCTTGGGAAACAGATGCTTAATCTTTTCGCTAGTATCTTGGCGAATACCTTTGCTTCGTAGTTTAATAAGGATATAGGCCTACATGAGGCCGGGGAAGAAAGATCTTTTCCCGGTTTTTCCAGCACTGTAATAAATGCCCTCGTGGTACCACTGGGAAAGCATTTATTTTCTTGTGCCGACTTATAGGGCCCCAATTTGTGGTAAAAGTATTTTGTAATATTCGGCACTCAGGCCGTCCAGACCTGGCGCCTTGCTTCGTTTACTTTCCTTAATTACCGAAGCCAGTTCACCCAGTTGCATCGGCCGATTTAATCTCTCTAATTTTTCCGAGGTTAAATTAGGCAAGCATAAAGACTCAAAGAACTCATCTTCCTCTTTTTTTCCCCTATCCTATCATCTTGATACAGGGCTTCGTAAAAAGCCCTGAACCGGGCACATATATCTTTGCCCGAGGTAAGAGGGTGGCCTTTCTCATCACTCAGCTTATCGATATACGTTTTCCCCCTATGTAGGCATACCATGTTCACTAGCATTTTCCCCGCTTTGTTACCAAACCTGAATAATTTATGGGCTCCTGTCTGCATTGCCCTTTGAGCCCTAGTGTGTAACAAGTTATTCAAAGTACGTAATATATCATAATATACTTCCTTATGCTGGTCATCATTCTGTTGTGCTAATTGTTGTTTTGCTGTCCCTAGCTGCCTTTCCAGCACCAGGATAGACTGGTGCAAGGCCTTCAATTTTGCAATTAGAAAGGAGGTAATTTCGCCTCGCAAAACTGCTTTACTGGCTTCCCAATAAAGGATGGGCTCTATACGATTGTACCTGATTATTTCGTTCGTATTCTCCCCATTTATCTAACAAGAACTGCTTAAATTCTGTATTGTCGGCTAATTGGCTAGGGAAATGCCATAGCCTTTCACCCGCCTCTCCAGCACCATCCGTTAGGTCAACCCAAATCAGTGCATGATCGGATATCTCAATAGGCCCTATGTGCGCTTTGGCTATTCTTAGGAATAGAGAAGCCGGAAAGAGAATATAGTCAATTCGGGACATCGTCGCATGTGCCCGAGAGACATGCGTGTAATCCATTTCTGAGGGATGTAACGTACGCCATATGTCCAATGTTTGGAGCTCTTGACAAAGGAAGGTTATTCCCTTGGGATGTCCCCCATTACCCGCCTGTCTGCCCTGAGATCTATCCATCATTGAATCCTGGACACAATTAAAATCCCCAAGTAGCACCAAATCCCCTCTCATAACCGATAATAGTTTTCCTATTAGAGCTTGGAAAAATTTATGATCATAAGAATTTGGGGCGTATACTGAACATATAGTCACATCTTTTCCTTGTATTTTACCCATAAGTATGAGATATCAACCACTAGGATCCACCACTTGTTGCGTCAAGTTAAAGCGCACTGTTTTGTTTATTAAGATAGCGGTTCCTGCCTTCCTGCCCACTGCAGGCGCAGCAAAGCATTGTCCCACTCAGCTTCTCTGTAACATTTTGGATTCTTCATTAGTGAGATGAGTTTCCTGAATAGCCGCTATTCCTGCTTTCGCCCTCTGCAGGGCACTTAGAATTTTTTGTCTTTTGATGGGCGTGCCTATCCCTCCCACATTCCACGAACAAATTCTAAGATTGTTTATCCTATTCCTTCCTTCAAAATACTTTTCCCAGCTACAGTTTCTGTCATTTGCCGGAAGGCCTCCCAGCCTAGGCCTCCATCTCTCACATGTCTGAAAACACCTAAACATCTCTCCTTTGTCCCCTTCTCTCCCAATGTGAATACCCACCCCTTCCACCTTCCCCCTCCCATCCCCCTCCCTACGAATTTCTTCTGCAATCTCTGTGTTTACCCCCCCCTTCCCTGACCCCTCCCAAATCCATTCTCTCTGTACTGAAAATAATCTCCCCATGTAAAACAAGAATAGAGATCTGTGTAGTATGCGTTCGGGTGCTACCCCCCTTACGACACTTGGGATGGTCACCATAAAACATAACCTCTCATACCCCCAACAATAATAACCCCCAAGGATATTATATATTAGCAATGCCCACAAGAAACCCAACAATAACAATAACAACAAGGGGCAAGCCATAGTCCTTGCATAGTGCAGTGCTCTTCCTAAGTCCAGGGTGAACTCCACATCCTGTCCCATCAGGCGGATTTTAGCCAACTCGAGCCGTTCTGAAATAATTTCAGGCTTCTCACCGACCACCATCAAGTATTTAAATTCTTCAGCCAGTCTCCAGCCTTTTCCGGTTCCTCAAACTGTAGGGTCTTTCCGTCTTTCCAAACTCTCAAAGTAGCCGGATACTGAAGGGCAAATCGTATGTTCTTTGCAAACAGGGAACTGCAGGTGTTTGCAAAAAGTTTCCTTTTAACCGCCACCGCCGCAGAGAAGTCCTGGAAGACAATCACTTTTGCACCCTTTAAGGTAAGCTCTGTAGATTTCCGAAAGGCCGTCAGAACCTGGGTCTTGTGGGTCCAGTCCAAAAATTTGGCAATCACTAGGCGAGGACGAGTCGCCATCTCTTTCCTGGGGCCTAACCTGTGTGCTCGCTCCACGATCAGCTTGCCTTCCAATGCCAGGAGCTGTAATGCCTTAGGTAACCACTCTTCCGACAACCCTTTAAGCTCAATATCTGGGATGTTTTCGGGTTTGCCCAAAAACTTTAAGTTATTCCTCCATGTTCGATTTTCGAGATCCTCTAGTTTATGCTCAGCAGCTCTTTTCGCAGTTTCCAGCTGGGTTACCCGGGCTGCCAACACCACGTGCTCCTCCTCTGTGGCTGATATTCTGCCCTCTGCAATGTCCATTCTGCGCCCCCACATCGCTGATCAAGTCTTTTATAGCTTGTATATTTTCGTTAAGCCCCACAAATTTTGGCTCAAATCCTGCTACAACCGCCGCCTGCTCATCTAGCCCGCCTCCCTCCGGGCCTCCTCGTACATCCGCCATCTTAGAGTCCATCTCTGTCGCTCTAGCTTTCTCTTTTTTCACCGGCTTACCGGGCATGCCCGTCCGTGGCGACGTGCTCTCTAGGATGCGCTTCAGCTTGGGAAAAGATTGCGGCGAAAAGTTGAAACGAATACTGTCAAGGTTAGTGAGGAGACCTGGTTTCAGAGGGGGCAGCTCCTGGAGCTGAGCAAAGTGCGACTTGCTCGGCTCACCGCATCACGTGATCCACCTAATTTAAATTTTAATGCTGTGAAAATCAAATTATTGCATGTGTTAGGGCATTATCACCTGTGATAATGTCCTAAGGCATGCAATAATTGGCTATGGCATCTTGGTCAATGATTCCAATGTAGTAGTTTATTGAAAAAAAGGAAATTTGCATTTGAAATATTTAATTGGAATGCATATACATAACTTAAAATAGAGAAGTGTAAGCATCTGAACTACAAGGAAGCAGAACAAGTTAAAACGATTACAGAGAGATGAGAAGGAATTACCTATCCCTCCTGATTGGCCTACCTAAAACTACACTAAAACCTCTGCAAGTACTACAAAATCCCACAGCAAGAATATTAACCAGAAAAAAGAAATCAGACCACATCACCCCTGTCCTAAAAACTCGTCACTGACTCCCAATCGAGCAAAGAATCAAATTCAAAACTCTAACAATAGTACACAGCGCATTACATAAAACCAACAACACCGCACTGAAGGACATAATCCAACCACACAAACCTCAAAGATTGACCAGAACTGCCAATAAACTACACCTTGAAATACCCTCACTTCCTCTAGCGAAACTCACCAACACCAGGAACAGAGCATTCTCCATAGCTGGACCTAATTTATGGAACTCCATACCACAACACTTAAGTTCAATTTGCGACATCAAATCCTTCAGAAAAGAACTAAAAACTTGGTTATTCAGCCAAATGTTTAGAGATGGCATGGGCTAAGCAATGCACATCTATCTTGAACCATTACATGTCTCTGGCCCCACCCATTTGACATACCTTCCTCGCACCCCCTCCCTTCCATCCCCACCCCTCCCATCGATCCACCTTTATCCTTCCCCTTCTAATCCACCTTAAGTCTTGGCCTGCCCCACCCACCATGCTCCACTCTCCTATTAAGACCCCTATCCCCGATCAATCAATCAGCTGGTTAGCACTTGCTCTGTTTATTTGGTTTATTTGCACTATCAAAAAATGTTATAATAGTTCTATCAAGTAATATCATATTCATATACAAATTTGGTTGTAATGTTACACAATGTTCTAAGGTTAACTGTATGTATTATGTTGTTCTCATGTAAACCGGAGTGAAGGCAGAATGCTATACTTCGGTATATAAAAGATCCAAAATAAATAAATAAAATAAATATTGTTGTTGATTCAGCTGTTGTAGATGGTCCTATGAAAATAACACATATTTAGGTTAGAATTGATAAGAAAGGTTCAGAAATATTACACAATATAATTGAAAATAACCTGAATTTGAAGTTTAAAAAAAGGGCTAGATTCTTCATTCCCCACAGAATGATGAGCTGAGGTGATAAAGAGGGTGGGGAGGTGAGAAAAGGTTGGGAAGGTGCTAGTGTGTATCTGGAAGCATCACAGCAGTGTGGTTTCACCTGCCACAGTGCGGCCGTACCGCATATTATCGCCCCGTAGCACCATGCAAAAAGGCGTTGTTATTTCCCACGCTACTACCTGCAATAATGTCCAAGACATTATCGCCAGCAGCACTGTTACCACCCAATTTCCCTAACCCCCCCGAACTCCTCTTAACTCCAACCCCTTTCCCTAATTTAAATTTTAATGCCTTGAAAATCAAATTATTGCATGTGTTAGAGCATTATCACCTGTGATAATGTCCTAAGGCATGCAATAATTGGCTATGGCATCTTGGTCAATGATTCCAGTACAGTAGTTTATTGAAAAAAAGAAAATTTGCATTTGAAATATTTCATTGGAATGCATATACATAACTTAAAATAGAGAAGCATAAGCATCTGAACTACAAGGAAGCAGAACAAGTTAAAACGATTACGGAGAGATGAGAAGGAATTACCTGTTGTTGTTGATCCAGCTGTAGTAGTTGGTCCTATGAAAATAACACATATTTAGGTTTGAATTGATAATAAAGGTTTAGAAAAATTACACAATATAATTGAAAATGACCTGAATTTGAAGTTTAAAAAAAGGGCTAGATTCATCATTCCCCACAGAATGTTGAGCTGAGGTGATAAAGAGGGTGGGGAAGTGAGAAAAGGGTTGGGAAGGTGCTAGTGTGTATCTGGAAGCATCACGGCAGTGTGGTTTCACCTGCCACATTGCGGCCGTGCCGCATATTATCGCCCCGTAGCACCATGGAAAAAGGCGTTGTTATTTCCCACGCTACTACCTGCAATAAGATCCAAGACATTATCGCCAGCAGCACAGTTACCATCCAATTTCCCTAACCCCCTCGAACTCCTCTTAACTCCAGCCCCTTTCCCTAATTTAAATTTTATTGATGTGAAAATCAAATTATTGCATGTGTTACAGCATTATCACCTGTGATAATGTCTTAAGGCAGGCAATAATTGGCCGTGGCATCTTGGTCAATGATTCCAATGCAGTAGTTTATTGAAAAAAAGGAAATTTGCATTTGAAATATTTAATTGGAATGTATATACATAATTTAAAATAGAGAAGCATAAGCATCTGAACTAAAAGGAAGCAGAACAAGTTAAATGATTACAGAGAGAAGAGAAGGAATTACCTGTTGTTGTTGATCCAGCTGTAGTAGTTGGTCCTATGAAAATAACACATATTTCGGTTAGAAATGATAGGAAAGGCTTAGAAATATTACACAATATAATTGAAACTAACCTGAAATTGAAGTTTAAAAAAAGGGCTAGATTCATCATTCAGCACAGAATGATGAGCTGAGGTGATAAAGAGGGTGGGGAAGTGAGAAAAGGGTTGGGAAGGTGCCAGTGTGGATCTGGAAGCATCACGGCAGTGTGGTTTCATCTGCCACAGTACGGCCGTAGCACCATGCAAAAAGGCGTTGTTATTTCCCACGCTACTACCTGCAATGATGTCCAAGACATTATCGCCAGCAGCACTGTTACCACCCAGTTTCCCTAACCCCCCTGAACTCCTCTTAACTCCAGCCCCTTTCCCTAATTTAAATTTTAATGCCGTGAAAATCAAATTATTGCATGTGTTAGAGCATTATCACCTGTGATAATGTCCTAAGGCATGCAATAATTGGCCATGGTATCTTGGTCAATGATTCCAATGCAGTAGTTTATTGAAAAAAAGGAAATTTGCATTTGAAATATTTAATTGGAATGCATATACATAACTTAAAATAGAGAAGCGTAAGCATCTGAACTACAAGGAAGCAGAAAAAGTTAAAACGATTACAGAGAGATGAGAAGGAATTACCTGTTGTTGTTGACCAAGGTGTAGAAGTTGGTCCTATGAAAATAACACATATTTAGGTTTGAATTGATAAGAAAGGTTTAGAAAAATTACACAATATAATTGAAAATAACCTGAATTTGAAGTTTAAAAAAAGGGCTAGATTCATCATTCCCCACAGAATGTTGAGCTAAGGTGATAAAGAGGGTGGGGAAGTGAGAAAAGGGTTGGGAAGGTGCTAGTGTGTATCTGGAAGCATCACGGCAGTGTGGTTTCACCTGCCACATTGCGGCCGTGCCGCATATTATCGCCCCGTAGCACCATGGAAAAAGGCGTTGTTATTTCCCACGCTACTACCTGCAATAAGATCCAAGACATTATCGCCAGCAGCACAGTTACCATCCAATTTCCCTAACCCCCTCGAACTCCTCTTAACTCCAGGCCCTTTCCCTAATTTAAATTTTATTGATGTGAAAATCAAATTATTGCATGTGTTACAGCATTATCACCTGTGATAATGTCTTAAGGCAGGCAATAATTGGCCGTGGCATCTTGGTCAATGATTCCAATGCAGTAGTTTATTGAAAAAAAGGAAATTTGCATTTGAAATATTTAATTGGAATGCATATACATAATTTAAAATAGAGAAGCATAAGCATCTGAACTAAAAGGAAGCAGAACAAGTTAAATGATTACAGAGAGAAGAGAAGGAATTACCTGTTGTTGTTGATCCAGCTGTAGTAGTTGGTCCTATGAAAATAACACATATTTCGGTTAGTAATGATAGGAAAGGCTTAGAAATATTACACAATATAATTGAAACTAACCTGAAATTGAAGTTTAAAAAAAGGGCTAGATTCATCATTCCCCACAGAATGATGAGCTGAGGTGATAAAGAGGGTGGGGAAGTGAGAAAAGGGTTGGGAAGGTGCCAGTGTGTATCTGGAAGCACAACGGCAGTGTGGTTTCACCTGCCACAGCACCCTGTAGCACCATGCAAAAAGTCGTTGTTATTTCCCACGCTACTACCTGCAATGATGTCCAAGACATTATCGCCAGCAGCCCTGTTACCACCCAGTTTCCCTAACCCCCCTGAACTCCTCTTAACTCCAGCCCCTTTCCCTAATTTAAATTTTAATGCCTTGAAAATCAAATTATTGCATGTGTTAGAGCATTATCACATTTGATAATGTCCTAAGGCATGCAATAATTGGCCATGGCATCTTGGTCAATGATTCCAATGCAGTAGTTTATTGAAAAAAAGGAAATTTGCATTTGAAATATTTAATTGGAATGCATATACATAACTTAAAATAGAGAAGCATAAGCATCTGAAATACAAGGAAGCAGAACAAGTTAAAACGAATACGGAGTGATGAAAAGGAATTACCTGTTGTTGTTGATCCAGCTGTAGTAGTTGGTCCTATGAAAATAACACATATTTAGATTAGAATTGATAAGAAAGGTTTAGAAAAATTACACAATATAATTGAAAATAACCTGAATTTGAAGTTTAAAAAAAGGGCTAGATTCATCATTCCCTACAGAATGTTGAGCTGAGGTGATAAAGAGGGTGGGGAAGTGAGAAAAGGGTTGGGAAGGTGCTAGTGTGTATCTGGAAGCATCACGGCAGTGTGGTTTCACCTGCCACATTGCGGCCGTGCCGCATATTATCGCCCCGTAGCACCATGCAAGAAGGTGTTGTTATTTCCCAAGATTACTACCTGCAATGATGTCCAAGACATTATCGCCAGCAGCACTATTACCACCCAGTTTCCCTAACCACCCCAAACTCCTCTTAACTCCAGCTCCTTTCCCTAATTTAAATTTTAATGCCTTGAAAATCAAATTATTGCATGTGTTAGAGCATTATCACCTTTGATAATGTCCTAAGGCATGCAATAATTGGCCATGGTATCTTAGTCAATGATTCCAATGCAGTAGTGTATTGAAAAAAAGGAAATTTGCATTTGAAATATTTAATTGGAATGCATATACATAACTTGAAATAGAGAAGCGTAAGCATCTGAACTACAAGGAAGCAGAAAAAGTTAAAACGATTACAGAGAGATGAGAAGGAATTACCTGTTGTTGTTGACCAAGGTGTAGTAGTTGGTCCTATGAAAATAACACATATTTAGGTTAGAATTGATAAGAAAGGTTTAGAAAAATTACACAATATAATTGAAAATAACCTGAATTTGAAGTTTAAAAAAAGGGCTAGATTCATCATTCCCCATAGAATGATGAGCTGAGGTGATAAAGAGGGTGGGGAAGTGAGAAAAGGGTTGGGAAAGTGCTAGTGTGGATCTGGAAGCATCACGGCAGTGTGGTTTCATCTGCCACAGTGCCGCCATGCCGCATATAATCGCACGGTAGCACCATGCAAAAAGGCGATATTATTTCCCACGCTACTACCTGCAATAAGGTCCAAGACATTATAGCTAGCAGCACTGTTACCACGCAGTTTCCCTAACCCCCCCTCCCCGAACTCCTCTTAACTCCTGCCCCTTTCCCTAATTTAAATTTTAATGGCGTGAAAATCAAATTATTGCATGTGTTACAACATTATCACCTGTGATAATGTCCTAAGGCATGCAATAATTGGCCATGGCATCTTGGTCAATGATTCCAATGCAGTAGTTTATTGAAAAAAAGGAAATTTGCATTTGAAATATTTAATTGGAATGCATATACATAACTTAAAATAGAGAAGCATAAGCATCTGAACTAAAAGGAAGCAGAACAAGTTAAAATGATTACAGAGAGTTGAGAAGGAATTACCTGTTGTTGTTGATCCAGCTGTTGTAGTTCGTCCTATGAAAATAACACATATTTAGGTTAGAATTGATAAGAAAGGTTTAGAAAAATTACACAATATAATTGAAAATAACCTGAATTTGAAGTTTAAAAAAAGGGCTAGATTCATCATTCCCCACAGAATGATGAGCTGAGGTGATAAAGAGGGTGGGGAGGAGAGAAAAGGGTTGGGAAGGTGCTAGTGTGTATCAGGACGCATCACGGCAGTGTGGTTTCACCTGCCACAGTGTGGCCGTGCCGCATATTATCGCCCCGTAGCACCATTCGAAAAGGCATTGTTATTTCCCACGCTACTATCTGCAATAATGTCCAAGACATTATCGCCAGCAGCACTGTTACCACCTAATTTCCATAACACCCCCGAACTCCTCTTAACTCCAACCCTTTCCCTAATTTAAATTTAAATGCCGTGAAAATCAAATTATTGCATGTGTTAGAGCATTCTCACGTGTGATAATGTCCTAAGGCATGCAATAATTGGCTATGGCATCTTGGTCAATGATTCCAATGCAGTAGTTTATTGAAAAAAAAGAAATCTGCATTTGAAATATTTAATTGGAATGCATATACATAACTTAAAATAGATAAGCATAAGCAGCTGAACTACAAGGAAGAAGAACAAGTTAAAACGATTACAGAGAGAGAAGAAGGAATTACCTGTTGTTGTGGATCCAGCTGTTGTAGTTGGTCCTATGAAAATAACACATATTTAGGTTAGAACTGATAAGAAATAATAGAAGGTAGAATGTTTGAAAATATTGAGATTTCTTTTTAAACAGCCCACAAGTGCGAAAACCACGAGATACATACAGACTTCAGGACCGCATATACTGAACAGATCTTAAAAATCATGCGAGCTCACGTGTATCTCAAGGTATGAGTCAAAAATGTTTTTGAGAACA
Source organism: Rhinatrema bivittatum (assembly GCF_901001135.1). Lineage (NCBI taxonomy): Eukaryota > Metazoa > Chordata > Amphibia > Gymnophiona > Rhinatrematidae > Rhinatrema > Rhinatrema bivittatum. The sequence continues at coordinate 58,177,274 of NC_042623.1, forward strand.
TGGTGCAAGGTATGGGCATGGTCTTTCTGTCATATGCGCATTCCCTACATTTCTCAATAAAATTTGCACATAAATATTTACGTGCACAAGAACACACCATTTACCCCTTCGTCGTAACCTTTCTTCTACTATGAATAGCATGTCAATCCAGTATAAAAATAAAAATAGGCTAGTCACTAAGACTTTGAGGCATGCAATAATTGGCTGTGGCATCTTGGTCAATTATTCCAATGCAGTAGTTTATTGAAAAAAAAGAAATTTGCATTTGGAATATTTAATTGGAATGCATATACATAACTTAAAATAGAGAAGTGTAAGCATCTGAACTACAAGGAAGCAGAACAAGTTAAAACGATTTCAGAGAGAGAAGAAGGAATTACCTGTTGTTGATGATCCAGCTGTTGTTGTTGTTCCTATGAAAATAACACATATTTAGGTTAGAATTGATAAGAAATAATAGAAGGTACAATGTTTGAAAATATTGACATTTCTTTTAAAACAGGCTACAAGTGCAAAAACCACAAGATACGTAAAGAGTTCAGGACCGCATATACTGAACAGATTTCAAAAATCATGCGAGCTCACGTGTGTCTCGAGGTATGAGACAAAAATATTTTTGACAACATGCTGAGAGGTATAGGCATGGTCTTAGTGTCGCATGAGCATTCCCTACATTTCTCAATAAAATTTGCACATAAATATTTATGTGCACAAGCACACACCATTTTCCCCTACCTCATAACCTTACTTCTATGGATAGCATGTCAATCCAGTATAAAAATAAAAATAGGCTAGTCAGTAAGATTTTGAGGATTGGGCTCACAAATTTAAAGTGATGCTAATTAACTAGTGGGGTTAAGAAGTCCTATCATTTCATGGGCTAAATGGAAACAAATTGGTGGAAATGGAAATTGCGAGGGCACAAGTGTCTACTTAAATCCCCTCACTTATACATTAGAGGCGGAATTTCTCGGTAAATGCACATGTTTATAGAAAATTGTGTGCAAATATCTAAGCATATGGTTTATTTTGTACAACGTGCACATATATGCCCCAAGATCACGATATGGCTGCGATCTTTCTATTGAACTGTGATTCATGGCTTCACATGCACCCGCAAGTCTTTTTTGAAGATACCATCATAATTTCCAAACAGAACATGAAGATAATGTTATTGTTGAAGGAAAAATTGTTCTAATTAATCTTTAATTAATTCAAATTTTCTTGCTAAATTGCTTCTTATTCCTATACGAAAAAGGTTACATGTAGTGCAATTTTTACACTAAAATGTAGGACAATATTAAACATAGATGAAGCCCCATCTATTTCATGGTTTTTCGCTGCAAACACTTGCCATGGTCAGCACTCAAAAATATCGTGATTCCCCCAAACATATACTGTATCCCTTGTCTCACATAGATACTTGATTTCCTTTCAGTTCTTCATAATGCAGGAGCCAACCTCAGCTGCACTTTCTCAATGACTGCTGCCTTTTGCCATGATGGCAGCAGATCCATTTTAACACAATGAGATTTCACAAACCTTGTTCTGTTGGCATTATTTGCAATTGTGGCTTCAGCATGGCACAACTGACAGGGGATTGTACCAGCCCAGTAAAGAACTACAGTGTAATGAGGATATCTCTGGGATAACACAGTATAGAATCAAATTGGGGGGATTCCAGATGACCCAGAAGAAGCCGTACTTTGTGGTGGAATCTCAATTATTTTTATAGGGGTTCTTATTTCACATTCTGGAGTTTCTTAAATTTGTGTTTCCAAATAATAAAAATGGAGAGAAACAAAAATATTGGTAAAACAACAGATTCGATAGCTATAAAAAAAACAAAAAAAAAAATCTAGAAATTATTTCTGCCACAAATAATAGAAACTCTTCATGTGATAAAATTGCCTATGTGCAAGCTTTTAAAGGAGTGGAGCTTATTGATGGCAGATAGAATATAGGTTAGAGATTTAATTAAACTCTTTCCTGGAGCTATAATTTCACATTACTTACTTAACACAGAGGCGATAAGAAAGGTTCAGAAAAATTACACAATATAATTGAAAATAACCTGAATTTGAAGTTAAAAAAAAAGGGAGAGATTCTTCATTCCCCACAGAATGATGAGCTGAGGTGATAAAGAGGGTGGGGAAGTGAGAAAAGGGTTGGGAAGGTGCCAGTGTGTATCTGGAAGCATCACGGCAGTGTGGATTCATCTGCCACAGTGCGGCCGTGCCTGCATAAAATCACCCCGTACCACCATGCAAAAAGGCGTTGTTATTTCCCATGCTACTACCTGCAATAAGGTCCAAGACATTATTGCCAGCAGCACTGTTACCACCCAGTTTCCCTTCCCCCCCCCCCGAACTTCTCTTAACTCCAGCCCCTTTCCCTAATTTAAATTTTAATGCCATGAAAATCAAATTATTGCATGTGTTATAGCATTATCACCTGTGATAATGTCCTAAGGCATGCAATAATTGGCCATGGCATCTTGGTCAATGATTCCAATGCAGTAGTTTATTGAAAAAAAGGAAATTTGCATTTGAAATATTTAATTGGAATGCATATACATAACTTAAAATAGAGAAGCGTAAGCATCTGAACTACAAGGAAGCAGAAAAAGTTAAAACGATTACGGAGAGATGAGAAGGAATTACCTGTTGTTGTTGATCCAGGAGTAGTAGTTGGTCCTATGAAAATAACACATATTTAGGTTAGAATTGATAAGAAATAATAGAAGGTGCAATGTTTGAAAATATTGACATTTCTTTTTAAACACCACAGAATTGCGAAAACCACGAGATACATACGGACTTTAGGACCGCATATACTGAATAGATTTTAAAAATCATGCAAGCTCACGTGTATCTCAAGGTATGAGTCAAAAATGTATTTGAGAACATGGTGAGAGGTATAGGCATGGTCTTAGTGTCGCATGCTCATTCCCTACATTTCTCAATAAAATTTGCACATAAATATTTACGTGCACAAGAACACACCATTTTCCCCTTCCTCATAATCTTTCTTCTGCTATGGATAGCATGTCAATCCAGTATAAAAATAAAAATAGGCTAGTCAGTAAGACTTTGAGACATGCAATAATTGGCTATGGCATCTTGGTCAATTATTCCAATGCAGTAGTTTATTGAAAAAAAGTAAATTTGCATTTGAAATATTTAATTGGAATGCATATACATAACTTAAAATAGAGAAGCGTAAGCATCTGAACTACAAGGAAGCAGAACAAGTTAAAACGATTACGGAGAGATGAGAAGGAATTACCTGTTGTTGTTGATTCAGCTGTTGCTAGATCTCTTCTTATTCCTATATGAAAAAGGTTACAATTAGTGCAATGTTTACACTAAAATTTAGGACAATATTAAACATAGATGAAGCCCCATCTATTTCATGGTTTTTCGCTGCAAACACTTGCCATGGTCAGCACTCAAAAATATCATGATTCCCCCAAACATATACTGTATCCCTTGTCTCATATAGATACTTGATTTCCTTTCAGTTCTTCATAATGCAGGAGCCAACCTCAGCTGTACTTTCTCAATGACGGCTGCCTTTTGTCATGATGGCAGCAGATCCATTTTAACACAATGAGATTTCACAAACTTTGTTCTGTTGGCATTATTTGCAATTGTGGCTTCAGCATGGCACAACTGATAGGGGATTGTACCAGCCCAGTAAAGAACTACAGTGTAATGAGGATATCTCTGGGATAACACAGTATTTAATTAATTTGGGGGGATTACAGATGATCCAGAAGAAGCCGTACTTTGTGGTGGAATCTCAATTATTTTTATAGAGGTTCTTATTTCACATTTTGGAGTTTTTTAAATTTGTGTTTCCAAATAACAAAAATGGAGTAAAACAAAAATGTTGGTAAAACATCAGTTTCGATAGCTATAAAAAAACAACTTAATCTAGAAATTATTTCTGCCACAAGTAATAGAAACTCTTCATGTAATAAAATTGCCTATGAGCAAGCTTTTAAAAGAGTGGACCTTATTGATGGCAGGATAGAGGTTAGAGATTTAACTAAACTCTTTCCTGGAGCTATAATTTCACATTACTTACTTAACACAGAGGCTATAAGAAAGATTCAGAAAAATTACACAATATAATTGAAAATAACCTGAACTTGAAGTAAAAAAAAAAGGGCTAGATTCATCATTCCCCACAGCATGATGAGCTGAGGCGATAAAGGGGGTGGGGAGGTGAGAAAAGGGTTGGGAAGGTGCTAGTGTGTATCGGGAAGCATCACGGCAGTGTGGTTTCACCTGCCACAGTGCAGCAGTGCTGCACATTATCGCACCATAGCACCATGCAAAAAGGCTTTGTTATTTCCCACACTACTACTTGCAATAATGTCCAAGACATTATCACCAGCAGCACTGTCACCACCCAATTTCCCTAACCCCCCAAACTCCTTTAACTCCAACCCCTTTCCCTAATTTAAATTTTATTTTATTTTTTTTTTATATTTCTTTATTAAGTTTTCCACCCAAAAAGACAGTGACCAACCTGGTAACTTAACAAGTATAACAATAACTAAGCCAGTACAACAACTATGTCGGTCCCCTCCCCCCTCATTCCTTTACCCCCCCTAGAGACAAGGTGAATGATCCACGTATCCATAAGGAAAAGACTTTTAAGGAGACATCCTAGGAGTCCGTGACACCCCTCTATATTTCGGAAGACACACTGCCTTATATAAGTCCCTTTTGGATCTTGGCAGTTGGTTCCAATATCCTCTCCAAATGTCATCCCATCTGCTTTGCCTTCATTTTGACTGACTGTGCGCAGTCATAAGTTCAAATTGTAACATATGGTCCATCTTGTTTTTCCAATGTGCCACTTGTGGGTAAGTAGCTGTCATCCAGGCAGCCATTATAGTTTGTAGTCCCGCCAGAGTGGCCTTACTCAAGAACATTTGTTGAGTTTTCCTCCAAATCAGCTATCGAACCCTCGTATAGGTGGAGAAGACACAACCTAGGGTTCTTTGGGACTGGAGAGCCTATAGCCTGTCTCACCTCCAGCAAGATGGCATCCCAGAACTTCTGTATAATTGGACAGTCCCAGATACAGTGAAAAAAAAGGATCCAGGTTGGTCATTACATTTTAAACATACATCCAAATCACAGAGTCGAGCTGCATACATACCCGTTCTAGCCATGTACATACAGTGTAAGATTTTGAACCCCACTTCCCTTAAACCAATATTTTCAGATACTAGTGAACTGCCTTTTAAAACCTGAATGATCTCCTTTAAGGATAGGGAGATGCCAGCTTGAGTTTGCCATTTTTTCTGTATAGTTAAGAGGGCAACCTGCTGGGGTATATTACGCAGTCTCTTGGACAGGGTTGCACACGAATTTGGTTTATGCCCTTTAGCATCAAAAATGGACTGTAAAACTTTGAACCCTTGCAAGTTGTCTAGGTCCAATTTTAATGAGCGAATATAATGCCTAGCTTGCAGGTATCCATAAAAATCTTTATTGTCCACCCCATACGTGTCTCTTAATGTTTGAAAGTCCAGTATTCCTCCCCTGTCCAGGTCCAAAAATTGATACACCATAGTCAACCCCAAAGCCGCCCATTTACTGAAAACTATAGCTTCCTCTCCATCCATAAATTCAGGATTCCCTATAAACGTTAGATAGGGAGTGGATACAGAAGTCATTCTACATTTAACCTTGGTTAAATATCTCCAGGCCTTACGACAGTTGTTCAGCAACAGGCTATGTCTAGCGTTGCTGGGCACTTTTCCCCCAGGCACCTGAAAAATATTTACTGGCCTTAACGGGGCTAGCCAAGCACTTGCAGTCTGATATGGAACGCAGATGGACGTCCCTTGTATCCAATCATATATATGTCGGAACATACAAGCCAAATTGTATTTCATCCAGTTCGGGCAGGCTAGACCTCCTTGGTCTCTCGGTAACATTAAAGTTTGGAGAGGTAGTCGCACCCGCCTCCCTCCCCATAGGAACTGATGTATAGCCCTATGTATGCGAATAAGTTCCCTTTTCGTTATCCACACGGGAATTTGTTGCATTACATATAACCATCGTGGTAGCTCCATCATCTTAAGGAGATAAATTTTCCCTGACAAAGATAGTGGCAGTTTAGTCCATGTCTTAAGTTTTTCCTCCATCCGATGTATTAGAGGCTCAATATTTACTCTGTGTAGGGCCTCTATATTTTTCGGGAGTTGGATTCCCAAATAACGCATCTCAGAACCCACCCACTTCAAGGGGAAGACCCCCTCCCATTCTCCTTGTATGGAGGGATCCAAGGCCATCGCCTCTGACTTATCTCTATTAATTTTCAGACCGGCAAAGGAGCCAAAGAGGAGTTGCCATGCCAGCATTTCATTAAAGAATGCTGGGGCCTAGTCAGGAAGACCATAACATCATCAGCGAATGCCGATAATTTAAACTCTTGGTCACCACTCCCATACCCAGTGATCAGTAGGTCCTCCGCTATTTTGCGTAATAGAGGATCTATTGATAGAATATAAAGCAATGGCGATAAAGGGCATTCTTGACTGGTCCCCCGAAATAACTGGAAATCCTCCGATAGTTTACCATTAGCCAATATTGCTGATGTGGGTTTATGATACAGCATTTTGATACTGTTCACTATCTCTCCCTGAATACCGTACCGATCCAAAACAGAAAAGAGATAGAGCCAGGAGACCCTGTCGAAGGCCTTTTCTGAATCAAATCCCAAGATCACAGCCTTAATCTTTTGTTTTTTGCACTCTTCCATGGCTAGGATTAAAGCTGTTAAGTTCTTAGATATAGCTCGCCCCTTAACAAACCGGCCTGTTGGGGCATGATAAGGCTTGGGAAACAGATGCTTAATCTTTTCGCTAGTATCTTGGCGAATACCTTTGCTTCGTAGTTTAATAAGGATATAGGCCTACATGAGGCCGGGGAAGAAAGATCTTTTCCCGGTTTTTCCAGCACTGTAATAAATGCCCTCGTGGTACCACTGGGAAAGCATTTATTTTCTTGTGCCGACTTATAGGGCCCCAATTTGTGGTAAAAGTATTTTGTAATATTCGGCACTCAGGCCGTCCAGACCTGGCGCCTTGCTTCGTTTACTTTCCTTAATTACCGAAGCCAGTTCACCCAGTTGCATCGGCCGATTTAATCTCTCTAATTTTTCCGAGGTTAAATTAGGCAAGCATAAAGACTCAAAGAACTCATCTTCCTCTTTTTTTCCCCTATCCTATCATCTTGATACAGGGCTTCGTAAAAAGCCCTGAACCGGGCACATATATCTTTGCCCGAGGTAAGAGGGTGGCCTTTCTCATCACTCAGCTTATCGATATACGTTTTCCCCCTATGTAGGCATACCATGTTCACTAGCATTTTCCCCGCTTTGTTACCAAACCTGAATAATTTATGGGCTCCTGTCTGCATTGCCCTTTGAGCCCTAGTGTGTAACAAGTTATTCAAAGTACGTAATATATCATAATATACTTCCTTATGCTGGTCATCATTCTGTTGTGCTAATTGTTGTTTTGCTGTCCCTAGCTGCCTTTCCAGCACCAGGATAGACTGGTGCAAGGCCTTCAATTTTGCAATTAGAAAGGAGGTAATTTCGCCTCGCAAAACTGCTTTACTGGCTTCCCAATAAAGGATGGGCTCTATACGATGTACCTGATTATTTCGTTCGTATTCTCCCCATTTATCTAACAAGAACTGCTTAAATTCTGTATTGTCGGCTAATTGGCTAGGGAAATGCCATAGCCTTTCACCCGCCTCTCCAGCACCATCCGTTAGGTCAACCCAAATCAGTGCATGATCGGATATCTCAATAGGCCCTATGTGCGCTTTGGCTATTCTTAGGAATAGAGAAGCCGGAAAGAGAATATAGTCAATTCGGGACATCGTCGCATGTGCCCGAGAGACATGCGTGTAATCCATTTCTGAGGGATGTAACGTACGCCATATGTCCAATGTTTGGAGCTCTTGACAAAGGAAGGTTATTCCCTTGGGATGTCCCCCATTACCCGCCTGTCTGCCCTGAGATCTATCCATCATTGAATCCTGGACACAATTAAAATCCCCAAGTAGCACCAAATCCCCTCTCATAACCGATAATAGTTTTCCTATTAGAGCTTGGAAAAATTTATGATCATAAGAATTTGGGGCGTATACTGAACATATAGTCACATCTTTTCCTTGTATTTTACCCATAAGTATGAGATATCAACCACTAGGATCCACCACTTGTTGCGTCAAGTTAAAGCGCACTGTTTTGTTTATTAAGATAGCGGTTCCTGCCTTCCTGCCCACTGCAGGCGCAGCAAAGCATTGTCCCACTCAGCTTCTCTGTAACATTTTGGATTCTTCATTAGTGAGATGAGTTTCCTGAATAGCCGCTATTCCTGCTTTCGCCCTCTGCAGGGCACTTAGAATTTTTTGTCTTTTGATGGGCGTGCCTATCCCTCCCACATTCCACGAACAAATTCTAAGATTGTTTATCCTATTCCTTCCTTCAAAATACTTTTCCCAGCTACAGTTTCTGTCATTTGCCGGAAGGCCTCCCAGCCTAGGCCTCCATCTCTCACATGTCTGAAAACACCTAAACATCTCTCCTTTGTCCCCTTCTCTCCCAATGTGAATACCCACCCCTTCCACCTTCCCCCTCCCATCCCCCTCCCTACGAATTTCTTCTGCAATCTCTGTGTTTACCCCCCCCTTCCCTGACCCCTCCCAAATCCATTCTCTCTGTACTGAAAATAATCTCCCCATGTAAAACAAGAATAGAGATCTGTGTAGTATGCGTTCGGGTGCTACCCCCCTTACGACACTTGGGATGGTCACCATAAAACATAACCTCTCATACCCCCAACAATAATAACCCCCAAGGATATTATATATTAGCAATGCCCACAAGAAACCCAACAATAACAATAACAACAAGGGGCAAGCCATAGTCCTTGCATAGTGCAGTGCTCTTCCTAAGTCCAGGGTGAACTCCACATCCTGTCCCATCAGGCGGATTTTAGCCAACTCGAGCCGTTCTGAAATAATTTCAGGCTTCTCACCGACCACCATCAAGTATTTAAATTCTTCAGCCAGTCTCCAGCCTTTTCCGGTTCCTCAAACTGTAGGGTCTTTCCGTCTTTCCAAACTCTCAAAGTAGCCGGATACTGAAGGGCAAATCGTATGTTCTTTGCAAACAGGGAACTGCAGGTGTTTGCAAAAAGTTTCCTTTTAACCGCCACCGCCGCAGAGAAGTCCTGGAAGACAATCACTTTTGCACCCTTTAAGGTAAGCTCTGTAGATTTCCGAAAGGCCGTCAGAACCTGGGTCTTGTGGGTCCAGTCCAAAAATTTGGCAATCACTAGGCGAGGACGAGTCGCCATCTCTTTCCTGGGGCCTAACCTGTGTGCTCGCTCCACGATCAGCTTGCCTTCCAATGCCAGGAGCTGTAATGCCTTAGGTAACCACTCTTCCGACAACCCTTTAAGCTCAATATCTGGGATGTTTTCGGGTTTGCCCAAAAACTTTAAGTTATTCCTCCATGTTCGATTTTCGAGATCCTCTAGTTTATGCTCAGCAGCTCTTTTCGCAGTTTCCAGCTGGGTTACCCGGGCTGCCAACACCACGTGCTCCTCCTCTGTGGCTGATATTCTGCCCTCTGCAATGTCCATTCTGCGCCCCCACATCGCTGATCAAGTCTTTTATAGCTTGTATATTTTCGTTAAGCCCCACAAATTTTGGCTCAAATCCTGCTACAAACCGCCGCCTGCTCATCTAGCCCGCCTCCCTCCGGGCCTCCTCGTACATCCGCCATCTTAGAGTCCATCTCTGTCGCTCTAGCTTTCTCTTTTTTCACCGGCTTACCGGGCATGCCCGTCCGTGGCGACGTGCTCTCTAGGATGCGCTTCAGCTTGGGAAAAGATTGCGGCGAAAAGTTGAAACGAATACTGTCAAGGTTAGTGAGGAGACCTGGTTTCAGAGGGGGCAGCTCCTGGAGCTGAGCAAAGTGCGACTTGCTCGGCTCACCGCATCACGTGATCCACCTAATTTAAATTTTAATGCTGTGAAAATCAAATTATTGCATGTGTTAGGGCATTATCACCTGTGATAATGTCCTAAGGCATGCAATAATTGGCTATGGCATCTTGGTCAATGATTCCAATGTAGTAGTTTATTGAAAAAAAGGAAATTTGCATTTGAAATATTTAATTGGAATGCATATACATAACTTAAAATAGAGAAGTGTAAGCATCTGAACTACAAGGAAGCAGAACAAGTTAAAACGATTACAGAGAGATGAGAAGGAATTACCTATCCCTCCTGATTGGCCTACCTAAAACTACACTAAAACCTCTGCAAGTACTACAAAATCCCACAGCAAGAATATTAACCAGAAAAAAGAAATCAGACCACATCACCCCTGTCCTAAAAACTCGTCACTGACTCCCAATCGAGCAAAGAATCAAATTCAAAACTCTAACAATAGTACACAGCGCATTACATAAAACCAACAACACCGCACTGAAGGACATAATCCAACCACACAAACCTCAAAGATTGACCAGAACTGCCAATAAACTACACCTTGAAATACCCTCACTTCCTCTAGCGAAACTCACCAACACCAGGAACAGAGCATTCTCCATAGCTGGACCTAATTTATGGAACTCCATACCACAACACTTAAGTTCAATTTGCGACATCAAATCCTTCAGAAAAGAACTAAAAACTTGGTTATTCAGCCAAATGTTTAGAGATGGCATGGGCTAAGCAATGCACATCTATCTTGAACCATTACATGTCTCTGGCCCCACCCATTTGACATACCTTCCTCGCACCCCCTCCCTTCCATCCCCACCCCTCCCATCGATCCACCTTTATCCTTCCCCTTCTAATCCACCTTAAGTCTTGGCCTGCCCCACCCACCATGCTCCACTCTCCTATTAAGACCCCTATCCCCGATCAATCAATCAGCTGGTTAGCACTTGCTCTGTTTATTTGGTTTATTTGCACTATCAAAAAATGTTATAATAGTTCTATCAAGTAATATCATATTCATATACAAATTTGGTTGTAATGTTACACAATGTTCTAAGGTTAACTGTATGTATTATGTTGTTCTCATGTAAACCGGAGTGAAGGCAGAATGCTATACTTCGGTATATAAAAGATCCAAAATAAATAAATAAAATAAATATTGTTGTTGATTCAGCTGTTGTAGATGGTCCTATGAAAATAACACATATTTAGGTTAGAATTGATAAGAAAGGTTCAGAAATATTACACAATATAATTGAAAATAACCTGAATTTGAAGTTTAAAAAAAGGGCTAGATTCTTCATTCCCCACAGAATGATGAGCTGAGGTGATAAAGAGGGTGGGGAGGTGAGAAAAGGTTGGGAAGGTGCTAGTGTGTATCTGGAAGCATCACAGCAGTGTGAATTTCACCTGCCACAGTGCGGCCGTACCGCATATTATCGCCCCGTAGCACCATGCAAAAAGGCGTTGTTATTTCCCACGCTACTACCTGCAATAATGTCCAAGACATTATCGCCAGCAGCACTGTTACCACCCAATTTCCCTAACCCCCCCGAACTCCTCTTAACTCCAACCCCTTTCCCTAATTTAAATTTTAATGCCTTGAAAATCAAATTATTGCATGTGTTAGAGCATTATCACCTGTGATAATGTCCTAAGGCATGCAATAATTGGCTATGGCATCTTGGTCAATGATTCCAGTACAGTAGTTTATTGAAAAAAAGAAAATTTGCATTTGAAATATTTCATTGGAATGCATATACATAACTTAAAATAGAGAAGCATAAGCATCTGAACTACAAGGAAGCAGAACAAGTTAAAACGATTACAGAGAGAGAAAAAGAAATTACCTGTTGTTGATGATCCAGCTGTTGTTGTTGGTCCTATGAAAATAACACATATTTAGGTTAGAATTGATAAGAAATAATAGAAGGTACAATGTTTGAGAGAAGATTCAGAACCAATGTCAGGAAGTATTTCTTCACGGAGAGGGTGGTGGATGCCTGGAATGCCCTTCCGGAGGATGTGGTGAAGACCAGAACTGTGAAGGACTTCAAAGGGGCGTGGGATAAACACTGTGGATGCATAAAGTCAAGAGGCCGCCAATGAAGAGTGGGTGACTCGCCAGAATGATGGCTACTGCCTGGAGACAATACCCTTATTAAATAAACATACACATGCTTACTGTGACTCCAACATCGCTCTAAGCTTCAACAGCAAGAGGAAATGTGGAAAAAAGTATTCACACTCACAAAGAGGGGAGTAGCTGGCTTGTTACGGCGGTTACTACCCCAAACCAAATGTGCCTGATACTTCACTTTCGATGCATATCCAGCATGGCTCTCTGCTTCAACAGCATGGGAGAAGACTGATACTTCACGCATATCCAGCATAGCTCTCTGCTTCAACGGCAGGGGAGAAGAAAAGAGGGTTCGCACTCACAAAGCGGGGAGTAGCTGGCTTGTTATGGCGGTTACTACCCCAAACCAAATGTGCCTGATACTTCACTTTCGATGCATATCCAGCATGGCTCTCTGCTTCAACAGCATGGGAGAAGACTGATACTTCACGCATATCCAGCATAGCTCTCTGCTTCAACGGCAGGGGAGAAGAAAAGAGGGTTCGCACTCACAAAGCGGGGAGTAGCTGGCTTGTTACGGCGGTTACTACCCCAAACCAAATGTGCCTGATACTTCACTTTCGATGCATATCCAGCATGGCTCTCTGCTTCAACAGCATGGGAGAAGACTGATACTTCACGCATATCCAGCATAGCTCTCTGCTTCAACAGCAGGGGAGAAAAAAAGAAAACTGATACTTCACGCATATCCAGCATAGCTCCCTGCTTCAACGGCAGGGGAGAAGAAAAACAACCAATAAGGGCTGTATAACATAGTCTGGGTAAAACAAATAAGCATGGGTGTAACTTGCTTATTGGCAGGGGAGAAGAAAAACAACCGATAAGGGCTGTATAACATAGTCTGGTAAAACAAATAAGCATGGGTGTAACTTGCTTATTGCGGCGGCTACTACCCCTAACTAATCAAGCTAGATATTTCACTTGGATGCAGCTCCATCACTGCTCTCTACATTAAAGGTGGGGGTGGAAGGGAAATAGAACCAAGAGCTAAGAGAAACAGATAAGTATGAGAGAAAAAATGTGTGAAGCTTGCTGGGCAGACTGGATGGGCCATTTGGTCTTCTTCTGCCGTCATTTCTATGTTTCTATGTTTCTATGTTTGAAAATATTGAGATTTCTTTTAAAACAGCCTACAAGTGCAAAAACTACAAGATACGTAAAGAGTTCAGGACCGCATATACTGAACAGATTTCAAAAATCATGCGAGCTCACGTGTATCTCGAGGTATGAGACAAAAATGTTTTTGACAACATGCTGAGAGGTATAGCCATGGTCTTAGTGTGGCATGCGCATTCCCTACATTTCTCAATAAAATTTGCACATAAGTGTTTATGTGCACAAGCACACACCATTTTCCCCTACCTCATAACCTTACTTCTATGGATAGCATGTCAATCCAGTAGAAAAATAAAAATAGGCTAGTCAGTAAGATTTTGAGGATTAGGGCTCACAAATTTAAAGTGATGCTAATTAACTAGTGGGGTTAAGAAGTCCTATCATTTCATGGGCTAAATGGAAACAAATTGGGGGAAATGGAAATTGCGAGGGCACAAGTGTCGACTTAAATCCCCTCACTTATACATTAGAGGCGGAATTTCTCGGTAAATGCACATGTTTATAGAAAATTGTGTGCAAATATCTAAGCATATGGTTTATTTTGTACAACGTGCACATATATGCCCCAAGATCACGATATGGCTGCGATCTTTCTATTGAACTGTGATTCATGGCTTCACATGCACTCGCAAGTCTTTTTTGAAGGTACCATCATAATTTCCAAACAGAACATGAAGATAATGTTATTGTTGAAGGAAACATTGTTCTAATTAATCTTTAATTAATTCAAATTTTCTTCCTAAATTGCTTCTTATTCCTATATGAAAAAGGTTACATGTAGAGCAATTTTTACACTAAAATTTAGGACAATATTAAACATAGATGAAGCCCCATCTATTTCATGGTTTTTCGCTGCAAACACTTGCCATGGTCAGCACTCAAAAATATCGTGATTCCCCCAAACATATACTGTATCCCTTGTCTCATATAGATACTTGATTTCCTTTCAGTTCTTCATAATGCAGGAGCCAACCTCAGCTGCACTTTCTCAATGACTGTTGCCTTTTGTCATGATTGTAGCATATCCATTTTAACACAATGAGATTTCACAAACCTTGTTCTGTTGGCATTATTTGCAATTGTGGCTTCAGCATGGCACAACTGATAGGGGATTGTACCAGCCAAGTAAAGAACTACAGTGTAATGAGGATATCTCTGGGATAACACAGTATAGAATCAAATTGGGGGGATTCCAGATGACCCAGAAGAAGCCGTACTTTGTGGTGGAATCTCAATTATTTTTATAGGGGTTCTTATTTCACATTCTGGAGTTTCTTAAATTTGTGTTTCCAAATAATAAAAATGGAGAGAAACAAAAATATTGGTAAAACAACAGATTCGATAGCTATAAAAAAAACAAAACAAATTAATCTAGAAATTATTTCTGCCACAAGTAATAGAAACTCTTCATGTGATAAAATTGCCTATGTGCAAGCTTTTAAAGGAGTGGAGCTTATTGATGGCAGGTAGAATATAGGTTAGAGATTTAATTAAACTCTTTCCTGGAGCTATAATTTCACATTACTTACTTAACACAGAGGCGATAAGAAAGGTTCAGAAAAATTACACAATATAATTGAAAATAACCTGAATTTGAAGATAAAAAAAGGGCTAGATTCTTCATTCCCCACAGAATGATGAGCTGAGGTGATAAAGAGGGTGGGGAAGTGAGAAAAGGGTTGGGAAGGTGCTAGTGTGTATCTGGAAGCATCACTGCAGTGTGGTTTCACCTGCCACAGTACGGCCGTGCCGCATATAATCGCCTCGTAGCACCATGCAAAAAGGCGTTGTTATTTCCCACGCTACTACCTGCAATAAGGTCCAAGACATTATCGCCAGGAGCACTGTTACCATTCAATTTCCCTAAACCCCCCGAACTCCTCTTAACTCCAGCCCCTTTCCATAATTTAAATTTTAATGACGTGAAAATCAAATTATTGCATGTGTTACAGCATTATCACCTGTGATAATGTGCTAAGGCATGCAATAATTGGCCATGGCATCTTTGTCAATGATTCCAATGCAGTAGTTTATTGAAAAAAAGGAAATTTGCATTTGAAATATTTAATTGGAATGCATATACATAACTTAAAATAGAGAAGCGTTAGCATCTGAACTACAAGGAAGCAGAACAAGTTAAAACGATTACAGCGAGATGAGAAGGAATTACCTGTTATTGCTGAGCCAGGTGTAGTAGTTGGTCCTATGAAAATAACACATATTTAGGTTAGAATTGATAAGAAAGGTTTAGAAAAATTACACAATATAATTGAAAAAACCCTGAATTTGAAGTTTAAAAAAAGGGCTAGATTAATCATTCCCCACAGAATGATGAGCTGAGGTGATAATGAGGGTGGGGAAGTGAGAAAAGGGTTGGGAAGGTGCTAGTGTGTATCTGGAAGCATCACGTCAGTGTGGTTTCACCTGCCACAGTGCGGCCGTGCCGCATATTATCGCCCCGTAGCACCATGCAAAAAGCCGTTGTTATTTCCCACACTACTACCTGCAATAAGGTCCAAGACATTATCGCCTGCAGCATTGTTACCACCCAATTTTCCGTACCCCCCCCCCCCCCCGAACTCCTCTTAACTCCAGCCCCTTTCCATAATCTAAATTTTAATGCCATGAAAATCAAATTATTGCATGTGTTACAGCATTATCACCTGTGATAATGTCCTAAGGCATTCAATAATTGGCCATGGCATCTTGGTCAATGATTCCAATGCAGTAGTTTATTGAAAAAAAGGAAATTTGCATTTGAAATATTTAATTGGAATGCATATACATAACTTAAAATAGAGAAGCGTAAGCAACTGAACTACAAGGAAACAGAACAAGTTAAGCAAAATTGCTTACCTTGTAATAGGTGTTATCCCAGGACAGCAGGATGTAGTCCTCACATATGGGTGACATCAGTAATGGAGCCCTATGTACGGAAAATTTCTTTAAAAGTTTCTATGAAACTTTTGACTGGCAGCAGAGTGCCTACTGAGCATGCCCAGCATGCCATGATATTCCCTGGCACAGGGGACTCCCTTCAGTCTTGTTTTGTAGCAATTAGCGTTAGCCAAAAATAAAATAATAAAACGTATCGGACCCAACTCCGCGGGGTGGCGGGTGGGTTTCGTGAGGACTACATCCTGCTGTCCTGGGATAACACCTATTACAAGGTAAGCAGCTTTGCTTTATCCCAGGACAAGCAGGATGCTAGTCCTCACATATGGGTGATTAGCAAGCTAGAGGCTGAGTCATTTTGCAGTGAAGCAACTGTAAGTATTGTTGTTGAAATGAATCAGCCAAAGATCACAGCAGGTTGGATGTGGAAGGAGTTGGGATTACACTGGAAACAAGTTCTTTAAGACGGATTGTCCATAGGCTGAATCTTGTCTTCCTTCTTTGTCTAAACAGTAGTGAGCTGCAAAAGTGAAGAGAACTCCATGTTGCTGCTTTAAAAATGTCCAGAATAGGTACAGAGCGAAGGTGTGCTACTGAGGTTGACATTGCTCTGACTGAATGTGCTTTTACTCACCCTTGAAGAGTAAGGCCTGCTTTCTCATAACAAAATTGTATGCAATCTTCTAGCCAATTTGACAAAGTATGTTTACCCACTGGTTTTCCTGATTTGTTTGGATCATAGGATACAAATAGTTGACTGGATTTCCTATGGACTGTAGTGCGGTTTAAGTAGAAAGATAGCACACGCTTACAGTCCAAGGTATGTAAGGCTCTTTCTCCCTGGTGAGAGTGAGGCCTTGGAAAGAATGTTGGTAAAACTATAGATTGATTGAGGTGGAATTCCGTGACTACTTTTGGAAGGAATTTAGGATGAGTACGGAGGACCACCCTGTCATGTAGGAACTTTGTAAAAGGTTCGTATGTGACTAGAGCTTGTAGTTCGCTGACTCTTCTAGATGATGTAATGGCTATAAGGAAAACCGTTTTCCAAGTAAGATATTTAAGGTCACAGGTATCTATGAGTTCAAATGGAGAATGCATAAGCCTGGTTAATACTACGTTCAGGTCCCATTGTATGCTTGGGGAATGAACTGGAGGTTTAATGTGAGTTAGGCCTCTCATGAATTTACTGACGAGAGGCTGTGTAGAGATAGGTGTGTCTCCCAGCTTGTTATGATAAGCTGAGATTGCACTCAAGTGTACTCTTACAGATGAAGTCTTAAGATCAGAGTCTGAAAGGTGGTATAGGTAATCTAGTAGTAGGTAGTGGGGCAAGTGAAAGGATCTAGTGCTTTCTGAGTGCACCACAAAGTAAACCGTTTCCATTTGTAGGAATAATTCTTTCTAGTGGAAGGTTTACGTGATGCTATCAGCACTTGAGATATAGTGGTTGGAAGGTTGAGTGGTTGCAAGATCAAGGTTTCAACATCCATGCTGTCAGGGACAGGGATTGAAGGTTGGGATGGCGCAACTGACCCTGTTCCTGAGTTATGAGATTGGGAGCTACTCCCAGGCGAATTGGATCCCTGACTGAGAGATCTAGAAGTGTGGGGAACCATACTTGTCGAGGCCAGTATGGGGCTATGAGTTTCATGGTCCCCTTGTCCTGTTGAAGCTTCACTAGAGTTTTGGTTATGAGTGGTATCGGTGGATACGCATATAACAGGCCTGAATTCCTATGGCGAGCAAAGGCGTCCTTTGGCAGGTTGTTCTGCTGCCAGAGGAGAGAGAGGTAATTGTTCACTTTGTAGTTCAGATGGGATGCAAAGAGGTCTATTGTTGGTTGACCCCAGTGTTGAAATATCTTGGTTGCTAGCGTTGGGTCTAGAGACCACTCGTGTGGTTGGAATTGACGGCTGAGGCGATCCGCTACTGTGTTGTGGATGCCCGCTAGGTAGGTGGCCCGTAGAAGAATTGAGTGTGCTAGGGCCCAGTCCCAAATTTGAGCTGCTTCTTGACAGAGGAGGTAGGAACCTGTTCCCCCTTGTTTGTTGATGTACCACATGGCTACAGTGTTGTCCGTTTGGATCAGAACAGTCTTGTGTGAAAGGCAGTCCTTGAACGCATGTAGTGCATAGCGTATAGCTCGAAGCTCCAGGAAGTTTATTTGAAAGGAAGCTTCGTGTTTTGTCCACGTGCCTTGTGACTTTAGATGACCAATGTGTGCTCCCCAACCTAAGGTGGATGCATCTGTAGTTAAAGTCAGTTGTGGAACTGGTTGCTGGAAAGGTAGGCCTTTGAGCAAGTTGATCGTTGATGTCCACCAGAGAAGGGAAGATTTTAGATCTTGTGTTATCTGAATGGGAGTGGACAATGGTTGAATGGCTTGAATTCACTGATCCTTGAGTGTCCATTGCATTAGTCGCATGGTCAGTCTGGCCATGGGAGTGTCGTGAACTGTTGAGGCCATGTGTCCGAGTAGGGTGAGGCACTGATGAGCTGTAACTCGAGACTGATTGTGAATAGAGTGCGCTAGGAGAACGAGCGTTTGAGCACGGTCTCTTGGAAGAAAAGCTTTTGCTGTGATGGTGTTGAGATCTGCACCTATAAACTGCAACTGGTGAGATGGTGTGAGATGGGATTTCTCGTAATTGATGAGAAACCTCAAGGAGTGAAGCAACTTTATTGTGAGCTGGAGGGAAGTGAGAGCTCCACTTTGTGTTTGACTCCTGATCAGCCAGTCGTCCAAGTAAGGAAATACATGCACTCTTTGTTTGTGAAGATGTGCTACCGCTACTGCAAGACACTTTGTGAACACTCGAGGTGCTGAGGCTAAGCCGAATGGAAGCACTCGGTATTGGAAGTGTTGACCTTCCACCAGAAATCACAGGTACTGTCGATGAGGAGGAAAAATGGGAATGTGAGCGTAAGCATCTTGAAGATCCAGAGAGCACAGCCAATCCCCTTTTTGAAGAAGAGGTAGCATGGTCCCTAACGATACCATCCTGAATTTTTCTTTCTTTAGAAATTTGTTGAGATTTCTGAGGTCCAGGATAGGACGTAGGCCCCCGGTTTTCTTTGGAATGAGGAAATATCAGGAGTAGAATCCTCTGCCCCACTGAGGCCTGGGAACTGGTTCTATGGCCCTGGCTCTCAGAAGGGTGGATAATTCTGCTTGCAGGATTGTGGAGTGATGGGACACTGTCCAAGATGAAAGAGGAGGATTTTCGTTTGGTACAGTGAGGAAATCCAAGCGGTACCCTTGAGCTGTAATTGAGAGTACCCATTGGTCTGTTGTGATGGAGGTCCAAGTTTGATGGTAATAAGCTATTCGACCTCCGACTGGTAAGTGTGGAAGAGGATTTCGAGAATGGCTTCTGCTCTCTGGCTGGTTTTCAAAAGCCTAATGTGGATGCAGTTGGTGCAGGCTGCTGAGGCCTAGTAGGCCTCTGTCTAACCTGAGAACGCTGAGTAGGGCGTGGTTGTCTCGCTCTGGTAGCAGGAGGGTAGTATCATCGAGGGCGATAATATGGTTTTCTCACTTCTCTTCTAGGAGGCCTCCTAGAAGTTTGATGTGTCTCCTGAGGAAGTTGAGACAATTGTTTTAGGGTTTCTGTGTGGTCTTTTATGGTCGCCACTGCCTCCTTGACCTTGTCTCCAAAAAGGTTTTCACCTAGACAAGGTAGGTCTGCCAATCTTTCTTGCACTTCTGACCTTAGCTCAGAGGATTTTAACCAGGCCCATCTCCGAGCCGTGATACCGGAGGCTGATAAACGGGAGGCCGTCTCGAAGCAATCATACGTGGCTCTCACCTCGTGCTTGCCTGCTTCTAGGCCCTTATGCACAAGACGGAAGAAACCCTCTTGGAATTGGTCTGGAAGTTGCTGAGAAAGAACTTCAACCTGTTTCCACAGGTCACGCTGATACTGGTTCATGAATAATTGATAGGAGTTTATCCGTGAGACCAGCATTGCTCCTTGGAAGATCTTTCTTCCTAAACTGTCTAGGAAACGACTGTCTTCGCCTGGAGGTGTGGAAGCATGTTGTTTCAGTCTCTTAGCCTTTTTCTGGGCTGATTCAACCACTACAGATTGGTGTGGCAACTGAGATTTTTGAAACCCTGGAATGGGTTGGACGAGATATGTGGTATCAGCTCGTTTGTTAACTGCTGCCACAGAGCCAGGGTGCTCCCACATCCGGTACATTAGCTCTTGCAGGACTTCGTGCACTGGAATAGCTAGTATCTCTTTAGGAGGATCCATGAACTGAAGGACCTCCAAGGTCTTCTGCCTAGTGTCTATTTCCGAAAGGAGCGAGAATGGAATAGTGTCAGACATCTCTTTGATGAAGTTAGAGAAGGAAAGATCTTCTGGGGGTCATTTCCTTCTGTCTTCTGGTGGTGAAGGTTCAGATAAGATATCTTCTTCAGATGAGATATCATTCCCTGAGTCAGTACCAGTATCTAGTGGATGACCTGATGGTCTAAGAGGCTTAAAAGGAACCTCAGATAGTGGTGTATGTGGTCTCATAGGTGGGATAACCCCTGATGGACCAGGTACTGGTTCTGGAAGTGTATCTGAATCCAAACCCTGAGGTGAAGTAGAAAAAACTTGAATTAGTGAATCCAATTTATCCATTAATGGTTGAAAAATGGAGCATTCTTGACCTGGCATCGATGGTGGTATCTGTGCCGGTGGCCGAATGGGAATCGACGGCATCGGCGGTCCATACGCAAGAACCAGTGGCATCGGAATCGGTGGCATCGATGGTTGTGGTGATGGTTCGGCCGGAATCGGCATCGAGGGTACCGGTGCTGGAACGGACGATGTCATCGGAATCGGTGTCGATGGCATCGCTGGCGTAGAAGGCTGAGGTCGTGGCATCGCCTCGATGAATGCGTCTCTGACCGCTTGACGTATATATACATCAAGTTCCGCCCGCATGGATGGTGAAAACAGAGCACCCATGGGGGGGAGGCGGTAATGGCGATGCCGGTACCTCCTCAGGGCCCTGAGGAGGCACGGTTCCCTGCGCCCGAATCGGCGGGGATCGTCCTGTCGACGGCACCAAAGCCTGATCCTGCAGCCAAGGTTTCTTAGCAGCTCCACCGCTTTCTGTCGATGGCTCGCCGGGTATTAGAGATGTGAATCGTGTCCTCGATCGTCTTAACGATCGATTTCGGCTGGGAGGGGAAGGGAATCATATTGTTGCCATTTGGGTGTATAAAGTATCGTGAAAATCGTTAAAATCGAGAGCCGGCACACTAAAACCCCCTAAAACCCACCCCCGACCCTTTAAATTAAATCCCCCACCCTCCCGAACCCCCCCCCCCAAATGCTTTAAATTACCTGGGGATCCAGCGGCGGTCCGGAACGGCCCCCTCAATTGAATCGTGTTGTCTTCAGCCGGCGCCATTTTGCAAAATGGCCGCCGCAAAATGGCGGCGGCCATAGACCAAAATGATTCGACTGCAGGAGGTCCTTCCGGACCCCCGCTGGACTTTTGGCAAGTCTTGTGGGGGTCAGGAGGCCCCCCCAAGCTGGCCAAAAGTTCCCGGGGGTCCAGCGGGGTTCTGGGAGCGATTTCCTGCCGTGAATCGTTTTCCGTACGGAAAATGGCGCCGGCAGGAGATCGACTGCAGGAGGTCGTTCAGCGGGGGTTCCGGACCGCCGCTGAACGATCTCCTGCACTCGATCTCCTGCCGGCGCCATTTTCCATACGGAAAACGATTCGCGGCAGGAAATCGCTCCCGGAACCCCGCTGGACCCCCAGGAAATTTTGGCCAGCTTGGGGGGGCCTCCTGACCCCCACAAGACTTGCCAAAAGTCCAGCGGGGGTCCAGAAGGACCTCCTGCAGTTGAATCGCTTTGGTCTATTGCCGCTGCCATTTTGCGGCGGCCATTTTGCAAAATGGCGCCGGCTGAAGACAACACGATTTAATTGAGGGGGCCGTTCCGGACCGCTGCCGTTCCGGACCGCCGCTGGATCCCCAGGTAATTTAAAGCATTTGGGGGGGGGGTTCGGGAGGGTGGGGGATTTAATTTAAAGGGTTGGGGGTGGGTTTTAGGGGGTTTTAGTGTGCCGGTTTTCCTGTCCTCCCCCTTCCCCCGATTTACGATTTTTTGACGATAAATCGGGGGAATTGGTATTGTATCGTGGCCCTAACGATTTTTGACGATTTAAAATATATCGGACGATATTTTAAATCGTCAAAAAACGATTCACATCCCTACCGGCTATCGAGGTAGCAGATGCCGTATGCGGCCTACGGTGGCGATGGCGATGCTTTTCCTTTTCGCGGGCTTTTTCACTGCCCAATGTCAATGCCCTGGATGATGGTGAGGGGGAGGAAAAAGGAGCATCTCCCGACTCACCTGGTAGATGCTTTTTGAACACGACTTTTCGAATCGACCCAGCCGGAGACGATTGTGTTGAGGTAGATGGAGCTGAAAAAAGCTGTATTTTAAACAATTGCTCCATTTTTTCTAGTCGGAGACGACGGCCCTTTGATTTCATCGTTGCACATAAGGGACAAGCCTTAACATCATGGGATTCACCAAGACAGAGGGCACAATCCTGGTGAGGGTCCGTAATGGACATGTTCCTGTTGCACTTGGGGCACTTTTTGAAGCCTGAAGCCATTTTGGGGCCGGACAGCCATCGATGGCCAATGACCAGGGACAACAAAGTTGTCAAAAACGGAATGGAACCGCGAAAATCTAAAAACTTACTGCAACGGTGTTTACTAAGGGGAGACCCTTTGCGGCTGAAGTTTTCTAAACTTTTTTTTTCAAAGTTAAAGTTGTGGAGAAATTCCACAGGACTCCTAGAGACCGCGAGGCTAACTGCTTCGCGGAAAAAAGAAGACTGAAGGGAGACCCCTGTGCCAGGGAATATCATGGCATGCTGGGCATGCTCAGTAGGCACTCTGGTGCCAGTCAAAAGTTTCAAAGAAACTTTTAAAGAAGTTTTCCGTACATAGGGCTCCATTACTGATGCCACCCATATATGAGGACGAGCATCCTGCTTGTCCTGGGATAAAAACGATTACGGAGAGATGAGAAGGAATTACCTGTTGTTGTTGATCCAGGTGTAGTAGTTGGTCCTATGAAAATAACACATATTTAGGTTAGAATTGATAAGAAAGGTTTAGAAAAATTACACAATATAATTGAAAAAAACCTGAATTTGAAGTTTAAAAAAAGGGCTAGATTCATCATTCCCCACAGAATGATGAGCTGAGGTGATAAAGAGGGTGGAGAAGTGAGAAAAGGGTTGGGAAGGTGCTAGTGTGTATCTGGAAGCATCCCGGCAGTGTGGTTTCACCTGCCACAGTGTGGCCATTCCGCATATTATCGCCCCGTAGCACCATGCAAAAAGGCGTTGTTATTTCCCACGCTGCTACCTGCAATAATGTCCAAGACATTATCGCCAGCAGCACTGTTACCACCCAATTTCCTAACCCCCCCCCGAACTACTCTTAACTCCAACCCCTTCCCCTAATTTAAATTTTAATGCCGTGAAAATCAAATTATTGCATGTGTTAGAGCATTATCACCTGTGATAATGTCCTAAGGCAGGCAATAATTGGCCATGGCATCTTTGTCAATGATTCCAATACAGTAGTTTATTGAAAAAAAGGAAACTTCCATTTGAAATATTTAATTGGAATGCATATACATAACTTAAAATAGAGAAGCGTAAGCATCTGAACTACACGGAAGCAGAAAAAGTTAAAAAGATTATAGAGAGATGAGAAGGAATTACCTGTTGTTGTTGATCCAGGTGTAGTAGTTGGTCCTATGAAAATAACACATATTTAGGTTAGAATTGATAGGAAAGTTTTAGAATAATTACACAATATAATTGAAAATAACCTGAATTTGAAGTTTAAAAAAAGGGCTGGATTCATCATTCTCCACAGAATGATGAGCTGAGGTGATAAAGAGGGTGGGGAAGTGAGAAAAGGGTTGGAAATGTTGGGAAGGTGCTAGTGTGTATCTGGAAGCATCACGGCAGTGTGGTTTCACCTGCCACAGTGCGGCCGTGCCGCATATTATCGCCCCGTAGCACCATGCAAAAAGGCGTTGTTATTTCCCACGCTACTACCTGCAATAATGTGCAAGACATTATCGCCTGCAGCTCTGTTACCACCCAATTTCCCTTACCCCCCCGAACTCCTCTTAACTCGAACCCCTTTCCCTAATCTAAATTTTAATGCAGTGAAAATCAAATTATTTTATTTATTTATTTATTTATTTAAAATTTTTATATACCGGCATTCATGTTGCAAACACATCATGCCGGTTTACATATAACAGGGGTGTACAGTGAACAATTCAATAACCTATTTGTGTAGAAGGAAGCAGTTACAAATAACAAGGTAAAAGAACTGGGAGGAGAGAAGAAAAGGGAGAGAATAACATTAGGTATAGGTATTTACATTAGTAATAACATTTTTACATGTGGAAGTGGTAGAATCTGGCTGAATAGAATTAATCGGTGTCCGGGAAAGCTTTTCTAAACAGCCAGGTCTTAAGTCTCTTCCTGAAGGTTGGGAGGCTGGGCTCCTGTCTAAGGTCCGGTGGGATGGAGTTCCATAGAAGGGGGCCGGCTGTTGAAAAGGCCCGATCTCTCAAGGTAATATGTTTGGTAGATCTGGCTGGGGGCACTTGAAGAGATCCTCTGAGTGTGTCTCTTGTTGGTCTGGAGGAGTTATAAATTTGGAATGGGAATTGTAAGTCGAGTGGGGTGTGTTGATGGATGGTTTTGTATATTATGGAAAGAGATTTGTAGAGGATTCTAAAGTGAACAGGCAACCAGTGGAGATCTTTTAGGATTGGAGATATATGGTCCCTCCTCCTGGAGTTTGTCAGTAATCTTGCCGCAGCGTTTTGTAACATCTGGAGGGGTCTAGTATAGGAGGAAGGTAGGCCCAGTAGGATAGAGTTACAGTAATCGATCTTAGAAAAAATGATAGCTTGTAGAATGGTTCTGAAGTCCTGAGTGTGGAAGAGTGGTCTAATTCTTTTCAGAACTTGGAGTTTGTGGAAACAGTCCTTGGTGGTTCTGTTGATGTAAGCTTTAAAGTTCATCCGGTTATCAATTAATACTCCTAGATCTCTCACCTGTGTAGTAGTTGGGATAGTTGGAGGATTAGAGATGGCATTGTTATCTGGGGAGATGAGAAGCAGTTCTGTTTTAGAGGAGTTTAAAACTAGGTTTAGGTTAGCCAGGAAATGTTTAATTTCGAAGAGACAGTTTTCCCAGTGAACCAATGTTTTTGTGTAAGATTCTTTAATGGGTATCACGATCTGGATGTCGTCGGCGTAGAGAAAATGTTTGAGGTTAAGGTTGGAGAGGAGTTGGCAGATAGGTAAAAGATAAATGTTAAAGAGTGTAGGTGACAGTGAGGAGCCCTGAGGGACTCCTATGGATGCGTCCATTCGTGAAGATTCTTTGTTCTGTATCTTAACCTTGAAGCCTCTGTTGGAGAGAAAAGATTTAAACCATGAGAGAGCGGTGCCTGAGATACCTATAGAAGCCAGAATGGAAGTGAGAATGGAATGATTGACCGTATCAAAGGCGGCTGATAGGTCCAGTAGAATTAAGAGGAAGGATTGGCCTTTGTCAAGGCCCATTAATATGAAGTCAGACATGGAGATGAGGAGGGATTCTGTGTTCAGTGATTTGCGAAATCCGTATTGTGATTGGAATAGGATTTTGTTTTCTTCTATGTATTCGGAGAGTTGAGTATTGACAACTTTTTCTAGAATCTTGGCTATGAATGGGAGATTGGCGATAGGACGGAAGTTGTTGGGGTCTTTAGGATCCAAGTTGGGTTTCTTGAGTAGAGGTTTGATGAAGGCCAATTTGAGGTCGTCAGGATATAGTCCTTGGGAGAGTGAGCAGTTTATGATGTCCGACAATGTTTTAGCGATGGAGTCAGGGATGGCCAGGAGCAGTTTGGTGGGGATAGTATCCAAAGGGTGGGA
Source organism: Rhinatrema bivittatum (assembly GCF_901001135.1). Lineage (NCBI taxonomy): Eukaryota > Metazoa > Chordata > Amphibia > Gymnophiona > Rhinatrematidae > Rhinatrema > Rhinatrema bivittatum. Next base: position 58,203,478 of record NC_042623.1, read on the forward strand.
GGAAGGTTTCATTCTTCTTATAAGAGTTTGTATCTCTAAGATAGAGATGGGTTCAAGTGTTTCCAGACCATTGTTGTTGGGGGATGATTGTTGAAGAGACTGGTAAAGAGCAGGGTCGGTGGGATTAGAAGGCAGATGAGTTAGAAGGCTGTTGACTTTGTTGTGAAAATGAAGAGCAAGTTCTTCAGCTTTGGGTTGTGCTAGGTCGTTGGGAATCTCCTGTGGGATGATTTGGGTGAGATTGGAGACATAGGCAAAGAGGGCTTTTGCGTCGAAGATTAAGTGGTGAATCTTGGATGCATAGTAGTCCCTTTTGGATTTAGAGGTAGTTGACTTGTATTGATGGAGGGTGGCTTTGTAGATGGATCGTGTATTGGTGCTTGGGGATTTGCGCCAGTCGCTCTCTTTCTGTCTTAGATTTTGTTTTAGCTTTCTTAGTTCTTCCGTGAACCATGGTTGTCTTTTGGAGGCGTTTGGGAGTGATTTTTTGGTTGCTAGCGGACATAGCTTGTCGGCTATGGAATCTGTGATGGCTTTCCAAGAGCGGAGAGCTGTGTTCGGGTTTGAGAGATCAATGGATGGAAGTTGAGAGGCTAGGTGTGAGCTGAGGTCTTCTGTAGAGCAGGATCTTCTGTATGGGAAGGATGGTGAGGGCCCTTTGGAGGTGGAGGGTTTATTCAATGAGAATGCGGTTGAGATAAGTGAGTGATCAGACCAAGGGACCTTCTTGCTTTTGAGGCGTGAAGAATGTTTGATGCCTGGGTTAATAAAGATAAGATCCAGCGTGTGGCCTGCTTTGTGTGAGGGTTTGGTAACTAATTGATTGAAACCCAGGGCTGAGAGGGCTGAGAGAAAGGATTCACAGCTGGATGATGGGGTAGGGTTGTCCACATGCAGATTAAAATCTCCTAGGATAATTGCTGGAGCGTCCAGTTTGATGAGGGTTGTGATTTCCTCTACTAAGGGGGAGGGGTCTGTCTCAAGGAGGCCCGGAGGGGCGTAGACGAGTAGGATTTGTAGTTGTTCCGAGGTGAAGAGACCCATTTCTAGCTTAGAGTCTGAGTTGTATGGGTGCTGGATGAACCCGAGGTCTTTTTTTGATGCAAATAGGAGTCCTCCTCCTCTTTTTTTCAGTCGGGGGATGGAGAAGATGTCGTAGTTTGATGTGGGGAGTTGGTTTATAATTGCTGTGTCCGTGGGTTTGAGCCATGTTTCTGTTATAGCACATATATCTGGTTTGGTATCAAGGAGATAGTCGTTGAGGATTAGAGATTTCTTGGACAGAGATTGTGCATTGAATAGTGAAAGTGAGAATACAGTGAGGCCTAAGAGTTGGGTGATGGGTGTTATCAAAATTGGGGTGAATGATTTAAGGTTTCGGTGTAGCGCCTGTCGTTTGTGTTGTAGTATGAATGATCTGTTAGGTTTTCCTATTGCTGACAGGCTGTGTTGTAAAATAGGTATTGGGAAGGTGGGGAACATTTTAGCGTGTAGCGCTTGTGTTGTAGTGGTGCTGCGTTTGTGCTGTTGATGGACCGGGGGGAGAAGGCAGTCTTTGTGAGTCTTTTGCTTTAATGTAGAGTGCTGAGAGGTAGTTGTTTTGCTGTTGCTTGAGTGTTGTTTGCTCAGGATGGTTGCTTGTTCAGGATGGTTGCTTGCTGAATGCTTGTAGTATGGTTGTTTGCTCAGGATGGTTGTTAGCTGACTGCTTGCAGGATGGTTGTTTGCTGAATGCTTGCAGGATGATTGTTTGCTGAATGCTTGTAGTATGGTTGTTTTGCTCAGGATGGTTGTTAGCTGACTGCTTGCAGGATGGTTGTTTGCTGAATGCTTGCAGGATGGTTGTTTGCTGAATGCTTGTAGTATGGTTGTTTTGCTCAGGATGGTTGATAGCTGACTGCTTGCAGGATGGTTGTTTGCTGAATGCTTGCAGGATGGTTGTTAGCTGAATGCTTGCAGGATGGTTGTTTGCTCAGGATGGTTGTTTGCTGAGCACTTGTTGAATGTTTGCAGGATGGATGCTTGTTGAGAGCTTGCTGAGATGGCACTGGCTGGGTGCAGTATGGTGCTTGCTGGGAGAGAGCTGGAAGAACGTGAAGCAAGATGGATGCTGGCTGAGTACTAGTGCAGCATTGGTGCGATGCTGCTCGGGGAAGTGAGGATCGAAAACGAAGGGGCGAAACAAAGGGGCAGGCCCCTTTGTCGCGCTCCCTCGGTGCGCGACGCTCGGCGCGTGGCGCCTAGCAGGGTCTGATTTAAAGCCCTGCCGGGCTCTCTCTGGTTGGCTGCCTTCTAGTTGAGGGCGGGCCTAGGCGCGTTTCTTTTTAGTTTTTCGTTCGCCGGAATCGGCCTCGGCGATCGCGGCTGGCGTCGGGGTCCCCCGGGTGGGGAGGCCGAACACTGACCTGACCTTCCCCCGGTGGGGCTCCGGCGCCGGTCGCGCAGGTCTTCGGTCGCCGCGTGGAGGAGGAAGAGAGAGATGGCGCCTAGCAGGGTAGGATTTAAAGCCCTGCCGGGCTCTCTCTGGTTGGCTGCCTTCTAGTTGAGGGCGGGCCTAGGCGCGTTTCTTTTTAGTTTTTCGTTCGCCGGAATCGGCCTCGGCGATCGCGACTGGCGTCGGGGTCCCCCGGGTGGGGAGGCCGAACACTGACCTGACCTTCCCCCGGTGGGGCTCCGGCGCCGGTCGCGCAGGTCTTCGGTCGCCGCGTGGAGGAGGAAGAGCATGTTAGAGCATTATCACCTGTGATAATGTTCTAAGGCAGGCAATAATTGGCCATGGCATCTTTGTCAATGATTCCAATGCAGTAGTTTATTGAAAAAAAGGAAATTTGCATTTGAAATATTTAATTGGAATGCATATACATAACTTAAAATAGAGAAGCGTAAGCATCTGAACTACAAGGAAGCAGAACAAGTTAAAATGATTACAGAGAGATGAGAAGCAATTACCTGTTGTTGTTGATCCAGGTGTAGTAGTTGGTCCTATGAAAATAACACATATTTAGGTTAGAATTGATAAGAAAGGTTTAGAAAAATTACACAATATAATTGAAAATAACCTGAATTTGAAGTTTAAAAAAAGGGCTAGATAGCAAATGTTGCTTACCTGATGTAACAGGTGTTCTCACAGGACAGCAGGATGTTAGTCCTCACAAATGGGTGACATCGAGGATGGAGCCCAACCACGGAAAACTTCTGTCAAAGTTTCAGGAACTTTGACTGGCCCCTACTGGGCATGCCCAGCATGGCACTAACCCTGCAGCCAGCAGGGGTCTCCCTTCAGTCTTGTTTTTATAGCTACAGGCAGTGCCGAAAAATAAAATAAACGAACCCAACACCGCGGGGTGGCGGGCGGGTTTCGTGAGGACTAACATCCTGCTGTCCTGTGAGAACACCTGTTACATCAGGTAAGCAACATTTGCTTTCTCACAGGACAAGCAGGATGGTTGTCCTCACAAATGGGTGAGTACCGAGCTGAGGATGTCCTGACTTGCACCAAATGGACCCAACGGCGTGCAACAGGCACAACAACTGGGGTGGAATTTGGTAAAGGGCATCCGCACCCTACCGGGAGGTGGAAGGGTGTTGGTACATCAAGTTGGAAAAAGGTTACGCAAGACAGATTGGCCGAAGATGGAATCCTGTCTTCCAGCTTTATCCAAACAATAGTGGGCTGCAAAGGTATGGAGGGAACTCCAGGTTGCAGCTTTGCAGATGTCAGGAAGCGGCACCGATCGAAGGTGTGCTACTGAAGTCGCCATGGCCCTCACAGAGTGTGCTTTAACACGGTCTTGGAAAGGAATGCCAGCTTGCTCATAGCAAAAGGAAATGCAGTCCGCCAACCAGGAGGAAAGAGCCTGCTTACCCACAGGTTGTCCTAACTTGTTAGGATGGAAAGAGACGAATAATTGAGTGCTCTTTCTGTGAGAAACTGTACGGTCTAGATAAAAAGCTAGAGCTCGTTTACAGTCTAAGGTATGCAGAGTCTGTTCCCCTGAGTTGGAGTGGGGCCTGGGAAAGAAGATAGGTAGTATGATGGATTGATTGATATGAAACTCCGAAACTACCTTAGGTAAAAATTTAGGGTGAGTGCGGAGCACCGCCCGGTCCTGCAGGAGTTTAGTGTAGGGTGGATAGGTAACTAGGGCCTGTAATTCACCAACCCTGCGAGCTGAAGTGATAGCCAAAAGGAATAACACTTTCCATGTGAGATATTTTAGGTCACAGGAGTGTAGAGGTTCGAAAGGTGGTTTCATAAGACGACCAAGAACCAGATTAAGGTCCCAAGATGGGGCCGGAGGACGTAAAGGTGGCTTCAAATGGAGCAAGCCTTTAAGAAAGCGTGTTACTAGGGGTTGAACTGAGATAGAGACACCCCCGATACCTTTATGGAAGGCGGCTACCGCACTGACATGCATCCTTATAGAAGAGGTCTTTAGACCGGATTCTGATAGGTGCCATAAATAGTCCAAGAATTTAGAGATTGGACAGGAAAGGGGATCAAGGGACTGAGAAGTGCACCATGATGTGTACCTTTTCCATTTGTATGAGTAGGATTTTCTTGTTGAAGGCTTTCGTGAAGCTATCAGGACACGAGAAACTGAATCCGAAAGGTTAAATAGCTGAAGGACTAACCTTTCAACATCCATGCCGTCAGGGACAAGGCTTGGAGGTTGGGATGGAGGAGGCATCCGTCGTTTTGAGTGATCAGATGCGGGTCCTTTCCCAGAGGAATGTGCCTGTGGATGAAGAGATCCTGGAGTATGGGGAACCACACTTGGCGTGGCCAATGCGGTGCTATTAGGATCATGGTTCCCCTGTCCTGGCGGAGCTTCACGAGAGTCTTCGACAGAAGAGGAAGTGGAGGGAATGCATAAAGCAGACCCGTTGTCCAGGTGAGGGAGAATGCATCCCTCGGCCGAGAGTGCTGGCTCCGAATGAGAGAGCAATAATTGTCCACTTTGTGGTTCTGAGGGGACGCAAAGAGGTCTATGTGGGGATAACCCCACTTGTGAAACAGAGAGGCCACTACCGAAGGATTGAGTGACCACTCGTGTGGTTGGAAGACACGGCTTAGCTGGTCTGGCAGTACATTGTCTACTCCTGGCAGATAGGTGGCCCTGAGGTACATGGAGCGGGAGAGGGCTTCTGCCCAAATCTGCGCAGCTTCTTGACACAGAAGGAAGGAGCCTGTGCCTCCCTGCTTGTTCATGTACCACATGGCCACCTGATTGTCTGTCTGAATTAAGATTGCTTGATTCGAAAGGCAATCTTGAAAAGTTCTGAGAGCGTAGCGGATCGCTTGGAGCTCCAGGAAATTTATCTGGTGTCTGGCTTCCTCTAGTGACCAGAATCCTTGAGTTTGTAGATTGTTTACATGGGCTCCCCAACCGATGTTGGAAGCGTCGGTGGTGAGGATTACCTGGGGATCTGGTGGAAGAAAGGGCAAGCCCTGTAGGAGGTTGAATTGATTTGTCCACCAGACAAGAGACAACCGGAGTGCATTTGTGATTGTAACAAGGGAGGTCAGAGGCTGAAGAGCCTGAGTCCATTGTTGACTTAGAGTCCATTGTGTGACTCTCATGGCCAGACGAGCCATGGGAGTTACATGGACTGAGGAGGCCATGTGTCCCAGGAGAACGAGGAATTGGCAAGCAGTGGCTGTGTATTGAGACTGCAGCTGGCGAGCTAGGGACACAAGAGCTATTGCTCTTTGATGAGGAAGGTAGGCCTTTGCTTGTAAGGTGTCCAAGTCTGCCCCAATGAAGGATAAGGTTTGAGATGGGACTAAGTAGGATTTCTCGTAATTGACTAGAAACCCTAGAGAAAGTAAGGTTTGAATTGTTAGTGTCAGGGAGGACTGAGCCTTCTGCTGGGTTGGGGCCCTGACTAACCAATCGTCCAGGTAGGGGTAGACGTGGACACCTTCCTGTCTGAGGAATGCTGCTACCACCACGAGACATTTGGTAAAGACTCGTGGTGCGGATGCCAGGCCGAAAGGCAGTACTTGGTATTGGTAGTGGTTTCGGCCTAGCAGAAAGCGCAGGTATTTGCGATGAGATTGTGTAATCGCAATGTGGGTATATGCGTCTTTTAGGTCTAGAGAGCATAACCAATCTCCTCTTTGCAGCAGAGGGAGCAGTGAGCCCAGGGTTACCATTTTGAACTTCTCCTTGTAAAGGTACTTGTTGAGGGCCCATAGGTCTAGGATTGGACGAAGTCCTCCCGACTTTTTTGGGATCAGGAAGTACCTGGAGTAGAACCCTAGCCCTTGTTGCAAGTGAGGAACGGGTTCTATTGCGTTTGATTGTAGGAGAAGAGAAACTTCTTGCTCTAAAAGAGCAGAGTGATCGGTGTGTCTCCACGCCTGCAGAGGTGGGGAGTCTGGAGGGAGAAACTGGAAGTTGAGGTGGTAACCCTGTGCAATGATTGTTATTACCCATTGATCGGTGGTGATGTGTTGCCACCTTCCTAGGAAGTGGCACAGCCGTCCTCCTACTGGTATAGTTGGAAGAGGGGTTTGGTAAATGCTCTCCAGGTGAAAGTCAAAAACCTGCAGCAGGGCCAGCTGGTGGAGCTGCTGTTGGCTTTTGTTTGTGTGTCTGGCGAGGTTGAGTCTTACGATAAGACCTTGCAGGCCTAGACTTGGTTGAAGGGGGATAATACTTCCGTGGCCGGAAGAAAGACTTTTTGGAATCCTTCTTAAACGGTTGTTTAGAAGGCAAGTCAGGAGGAACAGATGAGAGCTGTTTTAGTGTCTCATGATGATCCTTTAATTCAGCAACAATTTGTTGAATTTGTTCACCAAACAAATTATCCCCCAGGCAGGGTAAATCAGATAGCCTGTCCTGAACTTCTAGTCGCAGGTCAGATGACTTAAGCCAAGCCAAGCGTCTGGCTGAGATGGCTGTGGCAGAAATCCTAGTGGAAGCATCGAAGATGTCATAAGCTGTTCTTACTTCGTGTTTCCCAGCCTCAAATCCTTTATTTAGGAGGGATTGAAGCTGTGGCTGGAACTGATCAGGTAAGGCATCTGTGTATTCCTGCATTTGTTTCAGGAGGACCCTATTATATTGAGTCATATAAAGCTGATAAGAAGCTATTCTGGAAATCAGCATAGCTCCTTGATACACCTTCCTACCTATGCTATCTAGGAATTTGTTTTCCTTAGTAGGAGGCATGGAAGAGTGTGGCTTCAGTCGTTTAGCTTTCTTTTGAGCTGATTCTACGACTACGGAATGGTGGTCTAATTGAGGTTTTTGAAAACCAGGAGCTGACTGTACAAGATATGTAGAGTCAGCTTTTTTGTTGACCGGGGAAACAGTGCCAGGAGATTCCCAATTCTTTTTAAGGAGGTCTAGAAAAACCTGATGAATGGGAATAGAAGTGATGATTTTAGGGGCATCCAGGAATTGGAGCAATTCCATCATCTGGTGCCTGTCATCTTGTTCAGATTGGAGTTGGAAAGGAACCAACTCTGACATTTCCTTCACACAATTTATGAAAGAAAGGTCCTCAGGGGGAGAACTCTTTCTACTCTCTGCAGGAGAGGGTGGTGAAGGCAAATCATCGGTGTCAGTAGAGGTATCGTCACCCCAAGTGTCATAAGGATCTTGGTGATGACTTGTATGACCTCGAGGGGGCTGAACCCCTGAGGGCCCAGGTTGAGGCTCCGAAATATTGGTTGGAGGCACCGAGGGCATCGAGAAAATCCTCGATGGAATCGGTGTTGGTATCGGTGCCGGTGTGGGCACCGAAGGAATCGGTGTCGGCCTCGATGGAATCGGTGCCGGCATCGGAAATCTCGGTGGAGCAGAGGTGCATATCGCCTAGGGATGTGAATCGTTTTTCAACGATTAAAATTATCGTCCGATAATGTTAATATCGTCTTAAATCGTTATAGCACACGATACAATAGAAATTCTAACGATTTATCGTTAAAAATCGTTAAATCGTGTTAGTGCGCACTAACGGGAGTTAGTGCGCACTAACGATGCAGACGATACAGACTTTCAGATACTTAAAAGGTTTTAATGATCCAAAGGCAACAACAAACCTTTACCATAAGAAAAAAATCAGCAGAACCAGGGGTCACGATTTGAAGCTCCAGGGAGGAAGATTCAGAACCAATGTCAGGAAGTATTTCTTCACGGAGAGGGTGGTGGATGCCTGGAATGCCCTTCCGGAGGAAGTGGTGAAGACCAGAACTGTGAAGGACTTCAAAGGGGCGTGGGATAAACACTGTGGATCCATAAAGTCAAGAGGCCGCCAATGAAGAGTGGGTGACTCGCCAGAATGATGGCTACTGCCTGGAGACAATACCCTTATTCAATAAACATACACATGGTTACTGTGACTCCAACATCACTCTAAGCTTCAACAGCAAGAGGAAATGTGGAAAAAAGGATTTGCACTCACAAAGACGGGAGTAGCTGGCTTGTTACGGCAGTTACTACCCCAAACCAAATATCCAAATTACCACCTCCACCTTCCTCTATTCCTGATGCCTTTCAACTAGCTTGATCACTCCATTCTTATACTTCACTTTCAATGCATATCCAGCATAGTTCTCTGCTTCAACAGCAGGGGAAAAGAAAAACTGTTACTTCACACATCCAGCAGAGCTCTCTGCTTAAACGGCAGGGGAGAAGAAAAAAGGGTTCGCACTCACAAAGCGGGGAGTAGCTGGCTTGTTACGGCGGTTACTACCCCAAACCAAATGTACCTGATACTTCACTCTCGACGCATATCCAGCATGGCTCTCTGCTTCAACGGCATGGGAGAAAGACTGATACATCACGAATTTCCAGCATAGCTCTCTGCTTCAACGGCAGGGGAAAAGAAAAACTGATACTTCACGCATATCCAGCATAACTTCAACGGCAGGGGAGAAGAAAAAAGGATTCACACTCACAAAGCGGGGAGTAGCTGGCTTGTTACGGCGGTTACTACCCCAAACCAAATGTGCCTGATACTTCACTTTCGATGCATATCCAGCATAGCTCTCTGCTTCAAGGGCAGGGGAGAAGAAAAAAACTGATACCTCACGCATATCCAGCATAGCTCCCTGCTTCAACGGCAGGGGAGAAGATAAACAACCAATAAGGGCTGTATAACATAATCTGGGTAAAAACAAATAAGCATGGGTGTAGCTTGCTTATTGCGGCGGTTACTACCCCTACTACCTCTAACTAATCAAGCTAGATATTTCACTTGGATGCAGCTCCATCACCGCTCTCTACATTAATGGCGGGGGTGGAAGGGAATTAGAACCAAGAGCTAAGAGAAACAGATAAGTATGAGAGAAGAAATGAGGGAAGCTTGCTGGGCAGACTGGATGGGCCATTTGGTCTTCTTCTGCCGTCATTTCTATGTTTCTATGTTTCTATAAGTGCGCACTAACTCCCAGTTAGTGCGCACTAACTCCCAGTTAGTGCGCACTAACTCGAGTTAGTGAGCACTAACTGAAAATGATACAAATAAACACTTTCCAGGTCACTGAAGGTCAGTTAGGAATGAATATGTGTTCCTATTGGCTGGCTGCCCTCTTATCTATTGATGTTACCAAGGTTACCACTGAGGTGATGGTTGGGGGGATGGGAAATGGAACTGGAAACTCACGAACACCAACAGAAAATGAAACAAAGTGTTCACACTTCCCAGGTCAGTAAAGGTCACTTAGGAATGAATATGTATTCCTATTGGCTGGCTGTGCTCTTATCTATTGATGTTACCAAGGTTAACACTGAGGTAATGGTTGGGGGGATGTGAAATGGAAACAGTTGGAAGCTTGACAAAAAAAGTAATGTGATGATCAGCACTCACGTGACTAGAACTTGTTTGTTTATTATTTTTGTTAGCAGGCACCTGAAATGCTAGTGCATGTTGAATTTGCCAATCACTGTGCATTTTAGAAAGGTGGTCCTGGCTGGAACTGTACACAGTTCAAATATATGTAATTGATTGTTGGTAAGTGAATTTTTTAAGTAGCCACACTGGCACCAGTATGTTTACTTTTCCTCCTACTTAACTCACTAGCTCAGCTTTGTAAGAAGGGCTTCTCTGCTTGTGTGTTGCTTTTGTTTGGTGTGAGGAGAGCAGAAACATCACATCTTTATTCAATCTACTACAGTCATCTCTTACAGTGCCTATCCCTATTAATACCAGGAGTGTTGTGATCTTCCTGCACACACAGTGCCCTAACCCTGGCACCAGGGGTGTTGTGATTTTCCTGCACACAGTGCCCTAACCCTGGCACCAAGGGTGTTGTGATTTTCCTGCACACAGTGCCCTAACCCTGGCACCAGGGGTGTTGTGATTTTCCTTCACACAGTGCCCTAACCCTGGCACCAGGGGTGTTGTGATTTTCCTGCACACAGTGCCCTATCCCTATTAATACCAGGAGTGTTGTGATCTTCCTGCACACACAGTGCCCTAACCCTGGCACCAGGGGTGTTATGATTTTCCTGCACACAGTGCCCTAACCCTATTAATACCAGGAGTGTTGTGATCTTCCTGCACACACAGTGCCCTAACCCTGGCACCAGGGGTGTTGTGATTTTCCTGCACACAGTGCCCTAACCCTGGCACCAGGGGTGTTGTGATCTTCCTGCACATAGTGCCCTATCCCTATTAATACCAGGAGTGTTGTGATCTTCCTGCACACACAGTGCCCTAACCCTGGCACCAGGGGTGTTGTGATTTTCCTGCACACAGTGCCCTAACCCTGGCACCAGGGGTGTTGTGATATTCCTGCACACAGTGCCCTAACCCTGGCACCAGGGGTGTTGTGATTTTCCTGCACACAGTGCCCTATCCCTATTAATACCAGGAGTGTTGTGATCTTCCTGCACACACAGTGCCCTAACCCTGGCACCAGGGGTGTTGTGATTTTCCTGCACACAGTGCCCTAACCCTGGCACCAGGGGTGTTGTGACTTTCCTGCACACAGTGCCCTAACCCTGGCACCAGGGGTGTTGTGATCTTCCTGCACACAGTGCCCTATCCCTATTAATACCAGGAGTGTTGTGATCTTCCTGCACACACAGTGCCCTAACCCTGGCACCAGGGGTGTTGTGATTTTCCTGCACACAGTGCCCTAACCCTGGCACGAGGGTTGTTGTGATCTTCCTGCACACAGTGCCCTATCCCTATTAATACCAGGAGTGTTGTGATCTTCCTGCACACACAGTGCCCTAACCCTGGCACCATTGGTGTTGTGATTTTCCTGCACACAGTGCCCTATCCCTATTAATACCAGGAGTGTTGTGATCTTCCTGCACACACAGTGCCCTAACCCTGGCACCAGGGGTGTTGTGATTTTCCTGCACACAGTGCCCTAACCCTGGCACCAGGGGTGGTGTGATCTTCCTGCACACAGTGCCCTATCCCTATTAATACCAGGAGTGTTGTGATCTTCCTGCACACACAGTGCCCTAACCCTGGCACCAGGGGTGTTGTGATTTTCCTGCACACAGTGCCCTAACCCTGGCACCAGGGGTGTTGTGATCTTCCTGCACACAGTGCCCTATCCCTATTAATACCAGGAGTGTTGTGATCTTCCTGCACACACAGTCCCCTAACCCTGGCACCAGGGGTGTTGTGATCTTCCTGCACACAGTGCCCTATCCCTATTAATACCAGGAGTGTTGTGATATTCCTGCATACACAGTGCCCTAACCCTGGCACCAGGGGTGTTGTGATTTTCCTGCACACAGTGCCCTAACCCTGGCACCAGGGGTGTTGTGATCTTCCTGCACACAGTGCCCTATCCCTATTAATACCAGGAGTGTTGTGATCTTCCTGCACACACAGTGCCCTAACCCTGGCACCAGGGGTGTTGTGATTTTCCTGCACACAGTGCCCTATCCCTATTAATGCCAGGAGTGTTGTGATCTTCCTGCACACACAGTGCCCTAACCCTGGCACCAGGGGTGTTATTTATTTATTTATTTATTTATTTTTTATTTTTATATACCGATGTTCTTGTATAATATACATATCGCACCGGTTTACAGTGAAATCAAACTGATGCCTCTAGGGCAGCTTACAATGAAACATAAAAACTAACAATAAATAACTTGGACTACCTCTTGGGCAGCTTACAATGAGAACAGAGTAACAAAAAAGTACTTGGACAATAAGGAATTTGCAGAGAACTTACAATGAACAACAAGGCCTCATTAAACTGAGATATGGCACTATAAGAAACGTAAGTACAGAGGGAGAGGGGAATCAGGGTGTAAAGTGTCATTGTATTCCTCTGGTCTTAGTTCTCCGGGAAGGCTTGGGCGAAGAGCCAAGTCTTTAGCTTCTTTTTGAATGTCCTGTGGCAGGGCTCTATGCGGAGATCCGGAGGGAGCGAGTTCCAGAGAGGGGGGCCCGCCGTGGAAAGAGCGCGTTTCCTTAGAGACGTTTTTGCTGGCTGGGTAAGAAGCGTGTTCTTGTACGCATATCTGGTCAGTCTCTTAGAGGAGTGCTGTTGGAATTGATAAGTAAGGTTGAGAGGGGAGATGTTGTGAATGGCCTTGTGTATCATCATAAGGCTTTTAAAGTGAATTCTATATTTAATTGGCAGCCAGTGTAGGTGCTGTAGGATGGGGGTGATATGTTCCCTTTTTTTAGTGTTTGTGAGAATTCTGGCTGTGGCATTCATGACCATCTGAAGTGGTTTGATGGTGCAAGCAGGGAGACCCAGCAGGAGTGAGTTGCAATAATCCAGTTTCGGGAGGATGATGGATTGTAGTACCAGGCGGAAGTCACGGTGGAGAAGAAGTGATTTTAATTTTTTTAATACTTGCAATTTGAAGTAGCATTCTTTTGTGGTGTTGTTAACGAACTTGCTGAGGTTGAGTCGGTTGTCTAGTAGTACACCCAGGTCTCTCACTTGGGCAGTGCGGTCAATTGAGATGCTGGGACATTGGTTGGCGGTTGTGGGGAAGAGCGGGATGTAGTTTTCTGGAGCTATAAGAAGGATGTTGTGATTTTCCTGCACACAGTGCCCTAACCCTGGCACCAGGGGTGTTGTGATCTTCCTGCACACAGTGCGCTATTAATAGGATAGGGCACTGTGTGCAGGAAGATCACAACACCCCTGGTGCCAGGGTTAGGGCACTGTGTGCAGGAAAATCACAACAGTCCTGGTATTAATAGGGTTAGGGCACTGTGTGCAGGAAGATCACAACACCCCTGGTGCCAGGGTTAGGGCACTGTGTGCAGGAAAATCACAACACCCCTGGTGCCAGGGTTAGGGCACTGTGTGTGCAGGAAGATCACAACACTCCTGGTATTAATAGGGATAGGGCACTGTGTGCAGGAAGATCACAACACCCCTGGTGCCAGGGTTAGGGCACTGTGTGCAGGAAAATCACAACTCCCCTGGTGCCAGGGTTAGGGCACTGTGTGTGCAGGAAGATCACAACACTCCTGGTATTAATAGGGATAGGGCACTGTGTGCAGGAAAATCACAACACCCCTGGTGCCAGGGTTAGGGCACTGTGTGTGCAGGAAGATCACAACACTCCTGGTATTAATAGGGATAGGGCACTGTGTGCAGGAAGATCACAACACCCCTGGTGCCAGGGTTAGGGCACTGTGTGCAGGAAAATCACAACACCCCTGGTGCCAGGGTTAGGGCACTGTGTGTGCAGGAAGATCACAACACTCCTGGTATTAATAGGGATAGGGCACTGTGTGCAGGAAGATCACAACACCCCTGGTGCCAGGGTTAGGGCACTCTGTGTGCAGGAAGATCACAACACTCCTGGTATTAATAGGGATAGGGCACTGTGTGCAGGAAGATCACAACACCCCTGGTGCCAGGGTTAGGGCACTGTGTGCAGGCAAATCACAACACCCCTGGTGCCAGGGTTAGGGCACTGTGTGCAGGAAAATCACAACACCCCTGGTGCCAGGGTTAGGGCACTGTGTGTGCAGGAAGATCACAACACTCCTGGTATTAATAGGGATAGGGCACTGTGTGCAGGAAAATCACAACACCCCTGGTGCCAGGGTTAGGGCACTGTGTGTGCAGGAAGATCACAACACTCCTGGTATTAATAGGGATAGGGCACTGTGTGCAGGAAGATCACAACACCCCTGGTGCCAGGGTTAGGGCACTGTGTGCAGGAAAATCACAGCTCCCCTGGTGTCAGGGTTAGGGCACTGTGTGCAGGAAAATCACAACACCCCTGGTGCCAGGGTTAGGGCACTGTGTGTGCAGGAAAATCACAACACTCCTGGTATTAATAGGGATAGGGCACTGTGTGCAGGAAAATCACAACACCCCTGGTGCCAGGGTTAGGGCACTGTGTGTGCAGGAAGATCACAACACTCCTGGTATTAATAGGGATAGGGCACTGTGTGCAGGAAGATCACAACACCCCTGGTGCCAGGGTTAGGGCACTGTGTGCAGGAAAATCACAACACCCCTGGTGCCAGGGTTAGGTCACTGTGTGTGCAGGAAGATCACAACACTCCTGGTATTAATAGGGATAGGGCACTGTGTGCAGGAAGATCACAACACCCCTGGTGCCAGGGTTAGGGCACTGTGTGCAGGAAAATCACAACACCCCTGGTGCCAGGGTTAGGGCACTGTGTGCAGGAAAATCACAACTTCCCTGGTGCCAGGGTTAGGTCACTGTGTGTGCAGGAAGATCACAACACTCCTGGTATTAATAGGGATAGGGCACTGTGTGCAGGAAGATCACAACACCCCTGGTGCCAGGGTTAGGGCACTGTGTGCAGGAAAATCACAACACCCCTGGTGCCAGGGTTAGGGCACTGTGTGCAGGAAAATCACAACTTCCCTGGTGCCAGGGTTAGGGCATTGTGTGTGCAGGAAGATCACAACACTCCTGGTATTAATAGGGATAGGGCACTGTTTGCAGGAAAATCACAACACCCCTGGTGCCAGGGTTAGGGCACTGTGTGTGCAGGAAGATCACAACACTCCTGGTATTAATAGGGATAGGGCACTGTGTGCAGGAAGATCACAACACCCCTGGTGCCAGGGTTAGGGCACTGTGTGCAGGAAAATCACAACACCCCTGGTGCCAGGGTTAGGGCACTGTGTGTGCAGGAAGATCACAACACTCCTGGTATTAATAGGGATAGGGCACTGTGTGCAGGAAGATCACAACACCCCTGGTGCCAGGGTTAGGGCACTGTGTGCAGGCAAATCACAACACAACTGGTGCCAGGGTTAGGGCACTGTGTGCAGGAAAATCACAACACCCCTGGTGCCAGGGTTAGGGCACTGTGTGCAGGAAAATCACAACACCCCTGGTGCCAGGGTTAGGGCACTGTGTGTGCAGGAAGATCACAACACACCTGGTATTAATAGGGATAGGGCACTGTGTGCAGGAAGATCACAACACCCCTGGTGCCAGGCTTAGGGCACTGTGTGCAGGAAAATCACAACACCCCTGGTGCCAGGGTTAGGGCACTGTGTGTGCAGGAAGATCACAACACTCCTGGTATTAATAGGGATAGGGCACTGTGTGCAGGAAGATCACAACACCCCTGGTGCCAGGGTTAGGGCACTGTGTGTGCAGGAAGATCACAACACTCCTGGTATTAATAGGGATAGGGCACTGTGTGCAGGAAGATCACAACACCCCTGGTGCCAGGGTTAGGGCACTGTGTGCAGGAAAATCACAACACACCTGGTGCCAGGGTTAGGGCACTGTGTGCAGGAAAATCACAACACCCCTGGTGCCATGGTTAGGGCACTGTGTGCAGGAAGATCACAACAGTCCTGGTATTAATAGGGTTAGGGCACTGTGTGCAGGAAGATCACAACACCCCTGGTGCCAGGGTTAGGGCACTGTGTGCAGGAAAATCACAACACCCCTGGTGCCAGGGTTAGGGCACTGTGTGTGCAGGAAGATCACAACACTCCTGGTATTAATAGGGATAGGGCACTGTAAGAGATGACTGTAGTAGATTGAATAAAGATGTGATGTTTCTGCTCTCCTCACACCAAACAAAAGCAACACACAAGCAGAGAAGCCCTTCTTACAAAGCTGAGCTAGTGAGTTAAGTAGGAGGAAAAGTAAACATACTGGTGCCAGTGTGGCTACTTAAAAAATACACTTACCAACAATCAATTACATATATTTGAACTGTGTACAGTTCCAGCCAGGACCACCTTTCTAAAATGCACAGTGATTGGCAAATTCAACATGCACTAGCATTTCAGGTGCCTGCTAACAAAAATAATAAACAAACAAGTTCTAGTCACGTGAGTGCTGATCATCACATTACTTTTTTTGTCAAGCTTCCAACTGTTTCCATTTCACATCCCCCCAACCATTACCTCAGTGTTAACCTTGGTAACATCAATAGATAAGAGCACAGCCAGCCAATAGGAATACATATTCATTCCTAAGTGACCTTTACTGACCTGGGAAGTGTGAACACTTTGTTTCATTTTCTGTTGGTGTTCGTGAGTTTCCAGTTCCATTTCCCATCCCCCCAAACATCACCTCAGTGGTAACCTTGGTAACATCAATAGATAAGAGGGCAGCCAGCCAATAGGAACACATATTCATTCCTAACTGACCTTCAGTGACCTGGAAAGTGTTTATTTGTATCATTTTCAGTTGGTGCGCACTAACTGAGAGTTAGTGCGCACTAATCTGAAAATACGATTTTTAACAATTTTTCAACAAAATTATCATGCCAAACACGATTTTCTTCTCCTGCCACACGATTTCAATCGTTAAGACGATATGGCACACGATTCACAACCCTAATATCGCCCCCGAAGACAGGATCGGTGGCGAGGGACGACTTGGCACCGATGGAACTATCCCCGAAGGGGGAATCCGATACGGTGTTTCCCCACCTGATGAAAAACCTGTCGGTGACAGCGGTCTTGCCGGTGTGGGTGACACAGGTATCACCGGTGGAAGGGCTGTCATGAGCGCTTCCATCCAGTTTAGCAACGGAGCCAGTGCAGCTGCAATCGGCTCGGTGGTCGGTTCCACCCTCGGTGCAGGAGGAGGTTGGAATCGTTGCATCGCCTTGTCGATGGCCTCCTGGACCAGCCGGTCCAGTTCTGCCCGGAGACCAGGGGTAACAAGACCCGGCTCGACGGGAGAGGGAGGCTGAGGCTGAGCCGGAGGGACCACCGTCACCAGTGGAATCGCGGCTCCCAAACCCCGAGGGGGTGAGGGTTGCCTCGGAGCCTGCGAAACAGGAGTGGACGCTGCCACCTCTGATCGAGGCTTTTTTGGCGGTGGCTCGATCTGCACGGAGGTCGATGATGTCGATTCCTCGACAGGCCGAGACTTATGACGTCGATGGTGATGTTTCTCCTTTCGATCCCCTCGAGCATCAGGGGAAGGAACGGGAGTCGATGGCCATGAAGTCACCGATGGCAGACGGTCACTGAAGGGTTGTCGATGATGATGAGACCTCGTCGGTGCCGGTTCCGATGACGTCGATGCAATCGATGGCGTTGGGGTACGAGCGTGGAAGAGGAGCCCCATCTTCTCCATTCTGGCTTTGCGACCCTTTGGTGTCATGAGAGCACATTTGGTGCAAGTCAGAACGTCATGCTCGCTCCCTAAACATAAAACACAGACTCCATGGGGGTCTGTGATTGACATAGTTCGGGTACAGTCTGGACACCGACGAAACCCCGACGCCATGGCGAGAAGCCAAAAATTTAGCTGCGGGACTGTCGACTGACAACAGGCCTCGAGGGCCAAAGGTGACGGAAGTCGACCAAACAACGGCAAAAACTTACCGAAGTCCTCGGACCGAAAATTTGTCGAAGGGAGACCCCTGTGGGGCAAATTTTCTTCAAAACTAAAAGTTTGAAATTCCTGTCAGGAACGTGGTTAAGAGCTCTTCTACCGCGTGGCTACTGCTGCGCGGAAAAAAGAGGACTGAAGGGAGACCCCTGCTGGCTGCAGGGTTAGTGCTGTGCTGGGCATGCCCAGTAGGGGCCAGTCAAAGTTCCTGAAACTTTGACAGAAGTTTTCCGTGGTTGGGCTCCATCCTCGATGTCACCCATTTGTGAGGACAACCATCCTGCTTGTCCTGTGAGAATCATCATTCTCCACAGAATGATGAGCTGATGTGATAAAGAGGGTGGGGAAGTGAGAAAAGGGTTGGGAATGTGCTAGTGTGTATCTGGAAGCATCACGGCAGTGTGGTTTCTCCTGCAACAGTGCGGCCGTGCCGCATATTATCGCCCCGTAGCACCATGCAAAAAGGCGTTGTTATTTCCCACGCTACTACCTGCAATGATGTCCAAGACATTATCGCCAGCAGCACTGTTACCACCCAGTTTCCCTAACCCCCCCGAACTCCTCTTAACTCCAGCCCCTTTCCCTAATTTAAATTTTAATGACGTAAAAATCAAATTATTGCATGTGGTACTGCATTATCACCTGTGATAATGTCCTAAGGCATGCAATAATTACCCATGGCATCTTTGTCAATGATTCCAATGCAGTAGTTTATTGAAAAAAAGGAAATTTGCATTTGAAATATTTAATTGGAATCCATATACATAACTTAAAATAGAGAAGCGTAAGCATCTGAACTACAAGAAAGCAGAACAAGTTAAAATGATTACAGAGAGATGAGAAGGAATTACCTGTTGTTGTTGATCCAGGTGTAGTAGTTGGTCCTATGAAAATAACACATATTTAGTTTAGAATTGATAACAAAGGTTTAGAAAAATTACACAATATAATTGAAAATAACCTGAATTTGAAGTTTAAAAAAAGGGCTAGATTCATCATTCTCCACAGAATGATGAGCTGAGGTGATAAATAGAGTGGGGAAGTGAGAAAAGGGTTGGGAAAGTGCTAGTGTGTATCTGGAAGCATCACAGCAGTGTGGTTTCACCTGCCACAGTGCGAGCGTGCCGCATATTATCGCCCCGTAGCACCGTGCAAAAAGGCGTTGTTATTTCCCACGCTACTACCTGCAATGATGTCCAAGACATTATCGCCAGCAGCACTGTTACCATCCAATTTCCTTTAACCCCCCCCCCCCCCCCGAACTCCTCTTAACGCCAGCCCCTTTCCCTAATTTAAATTTTAATGCCGTGAAAATCAAATTATTGCATGTGTTACAGCATTATCACCTGTGATAATGTCGTAAGGCATGCAATAATTGGCCATGGCATCTTAGTCAATGATTCCAATGCAGTAGTTTATTGAAAAAAAGAAAATTTGCATTTGAAATATTTAATTGGAATACATATACATAACTTAAAATAGAGAAGCGTAAGCAGCTGAACTACAAGGCAGCAGAAAAAGTTAAAACGATAACGGAGAGATGAGAAGGAATTACCTGTTGTTGTTGATCCAGGTGTAGTAGTTGGTCCTATGAAAATAACACATATTTAGGTTAGAATTGATAGGAAAGGTTTAGAAAAAGTACACAATATAATTGAAAATAACCTGAATTTGAAGTTTAAAAAAAGGGCTAGATTCATCATTCCCCTCAGAATGATGAGCTGAGGTGATAAAGAGGGTGGGGAAGTGATTAAAGGGTTGGGAAAGTGCTAGTGTGTATCTGGAAGCATCACAGCAGTGTGGTTTCACCTGCCACAGTGCGAGCGTGCCGCATATTATCGCCCCGTAGCACCGTGCAAAAAGGCGTTGTTATTTCCCACGCTACTACCTGCAATGATGTCCAAGACATTATCGCCAGCAGCACTGTTACCACTCAGTTTCCCTAACCCCCCCGAACTCCTCTTAACTCCAGCCCCTTTCCCTAATTTAAATTTTAATGCCGTGAAAATCAAATTATTGCATGTGTTAGAGCATTATCACCTGTGATAATGTCCTAAGGCATGCAATAATTGGCCATGGCATCTTGCTCAATGATTCCAATGCAGTAGTTTATTGAAAAAAAGGAAATTTGCATTTGAAATATTTAATTGGAATGCATATACATAACTTAAAATAGAGAAGCATAAGCATCTGAACTAAAAGGAAGCAGAACAAGTTAAAACGATTACAGAGAGATGAGAAGGAATTACCTGTTGTTGTTGATCCAGGTGTAGTAGTTGGTCCTATGAAAATAACACATATTTAGTTTAGAATTGATAACAAAGGTTTAGAAAAATTACACAATATAATTGAAAATAACCTGAATTTGAAGTTTAAAAAAAGGGCTAGATTCATCATTCTCCACAGAATGATGAGCTGAGGTGATAAATAGAATGGGGAAGTGAGAAAAGGGTTGGGAAAGTGCTAGTGTGTATCTGGAAGCATCACAGCAGTGTGGTTTCACCTGCCACAGTGCGAGCGTGCCGCATATTATCGCCCCGTAGCACCGTGCAAAAAGGCGTTGTTATTTCCCACGCTACTACCTGCAATGATGTCCAAGACATTATCGCCAGCAGCACTGTTACCATCCAATTTCCTTTAACACCCCCCCCCCCCCCCGAACTCCTCTTAACGCCAGCCCCTTTCCCTAATTTAAATTTTAATGCCGTGAAAATCAAATTATTGCATGTGTTACAGCATTATCACCTGTGATAATGTCGTAAGGCATGCAATAATTGGCCATGGCATCTTAGTCAATGATTCCAATGCAGTAGTTTATTGAAAAAAAGAAAATTTGCATTTGAAATATTTAATTGGAATACATATACATAACTTAAAATAGAGAAGCGTAAGCAGCTGAACTACAAGGCAGCAGAAAAAGTTAAAACGATAATGGAGAGATGAGAAGGAATTACCTGTTGTTGTTGATCCAGTTGTAGTAGTTGGTCCTATGAAAATAACACATATTTAGGTTAGAATTGATAGGAAAGGTTTAGAAAAAGTACACAATATAATTGAAAATAACCTGAATTTGAAGTTTAAAAAAAGGGCTAGATTCATCATTCCCCACAGAATGATGAGCTGAGGTGATAAAGAGGGTGGGGAAGTGAGAAAAGGGTGGGAAGGTGCTAGTGTGTATCTGGAAGCATCACGGCAGTGTGGTTTCACCTGCCACAGTGCGGCCATGCCGCATATAATCGCCCCGTAGCACCATGCAAAAAGGCGTTGTTATTTCCCACGCTACTACCTGCAATAAGGTCCAAGACATTATCGCCAGCAGCACTGTTACCATCCAATTTCTCTAACCCCCCCGAACTCCTCTTAACTCCAGCCCCTTTCCCTAATTTAAATTTTAATGCCTTGAAAATCAAATTATTGCATGTGTTACAGCATTATCACCTGTGATAATGTCCTAAGGCATGCAATAATTGGCCATGGCATCTTTGTCAATGATTGCAATGCAGTAGTTTATTGAAAAAAAGGAAATTTGCATTTGAAATATTTAATTGGAATGCATATACATAACTTAAAATAGAGAAGCATAAGCATCTGAACTACAAGGAAGCAGAACAAGTTAAAACGATTACAGAGAGATGAGAAGGATTTACCTGTTGTTGTTGATCCAGGTGTAGTAGTTGGTCCTATGAAAATAACACATATTTAGGTTAGAATTGATAAGAAAGGTTTAGAAAATTACACAATATAATTGAAAATAACCTGAATTTGAAGTTTAAAAAAAGGGCTAGATTCATCATTCTCCACAGAATGATGAGCTGAGCTGATAAAGAGGGTGGGGAAGTGAGAAAAGGGTTGGGAAGGTGCTAGTGTGTATCTGGAAGCATCACGGCAGAGTGGTTTCACCTGCCACAGTGCGGCCATGCCGCATATTATCACCCCGTAGCACCATGCAAAAAGGCGTTGTTATTTCCCACGCTACTACCTGCAATGATGTCCAAGACATTATCGCCAGCATCACTGTTACCACTCAGTTTCCCTAACCCCCCCCCCCGAACTCCTCTTAACTCCAGCCCCTTTCCCTAATTTAAATTTTAATGCCGTGAAAATCAAATTATTGCATGTGTTAGAGCATTATCACCTGTGATAATGTCCTAAGGCATGCAATAATTGGCCATGTCATCTTGGTCAATGATTCCAATGCAGTAGTTTATTGAAAAAAAGGAAATTTGCATTTGAAATATTTAATTGGAATGCATATACATAACTTAAAATAGAGAAGCATAAGCATCTGAACTAAAAGGAAGCAGAACAAGTTAAAACGATTACAGAGAGATGAGAAGGAATTACCTGTTGTTGTTGATCCAGCTGTAGTAGTTGGTCCTATGAAAATAAAGGAAAATTAGTTTCTTACCTGATAATTTTCGTTCCTGTAGTACCAAGGATCAGTCCAGGACACCTGGGTTGTGACTCCGCACCAGTAGATGGAGACAGACTAAAAACTTGTGGGCGGAGCCATATATGCCCCTGTGCCAGTCACAGCCCCTCAGTCTTACGTAATGTCAAAGTAGCATAGGACAGGTAAACTAACTACATAACCAATCCCCAACGGGAGCCATGTCCAAAAAACCCCCTCAAAACGAGAAACAGCAACCGAACAACTCAACGAGCGGACTCTCCGATTCTTCAGAGCAGCTGGGACGGGATACTGGACTGATCCTTGGTACTACAGGAACGAAAATTATCAGGTAAGAAACTAATTTTCCTTTCCCTGTACGTACCAGGATCAGTCCAGGACACCTGGGATGTACCAGAGCTAACTTACCGAGGGTGGGAAGCTGAGAGTCCCGCACGGAGTACCCTCTCTCCAAAACCCCCGGCAGTGTCCTGAACATCCAGCCGGTAATGACGTGTAAAGGTATGCAACGACTTCCAAGTAGCCGCCCTGCAAATTTCTTGGGGGCGACACCTGAGAAGACTCTGCCCAGGAAGCAGCGTGGGCACGGGTAGAATGTGCTCGGAGACCCAGCGGCACAGACTTTCCCCGAACTATGTACACCGAACCAATGGCCTCCTTGAGCCAGCGCGCAATCGTAGCCCGGGAAGCCGGACCCCCACGCTTTGGGCCTGAGAACAAAACAAAGAGATGATCCGTGACTCAGAACGGATTGGTGACCTCCAGATAGCGAAGAACCGCCCTCCGGACGTCCAACCTCTGCAACTCCTGCATCTGTGGCAGCGATGCATCGTGGATGGGAAAAGCTGGAAGCTCAATGGACTGATTCACGTGGAACGCCGAAACCACCTTGGGCAAGAAAGAAGGAGTTGCCCGTTTAATGGGCTCAAAAGGAGATGAGCACAACGCGGAGAGTACCCAATTGAGATTCCATGACAGACAGGGATGGCGTAATGGAGGACGAAGATGTTTAGCCCCCCTGAGATAAACGCGCAACATCGGAATGCAGAACCAAGGAGCCCCTGTGCCCCTTGCCCCTCAGACACCCAAGAGCCGCCACCTGGACTCTAAGGGTACTGCACGATAGGCCTTTAGCCAAGCCGGCCTGCAGAAAACGAAAGCATATCGGATACGGGAGCCGCGGTAGGATCCACATTGCGCTCCGCGCACCATTCATCGAAGACTACCCAGACGCGAACATAAGCCATAGAGGTAGACGGCTTTCTGGCCCGCAACAACGTAGCGACTACCGCATCCGAATAACCTTTCCTCTTCAAGCGCTGCCTCTCAAAAGCCATGCCACGAGACAGAAGTGATCCGCATTCGCCGAACAAACTGGGCCTCGACGGAGGAGGCCCGGCAACCCCAGAAGGCGAAGGGGAGACGCTATCGACAACTGGATGAGGACTGCGAACCACGGTCGCCGCGGCCATTCTGGCGCTACCAAGATTACACTTGCCGGATGCAATTCGATGCGCCGAAGAATCTTGCCGATCATCGGCCAAGGAGGGAACACGTACAGCAAGACATTCGTCGGCCAAGGAAGGACCAACGCGTCGACACCTTCGGTCCCTCGCTCCCTCCGACGGCTGTAAAACCTGGGCGCCTTGGCATTCTGCCAGGTGGCCATGAGGTCCATATGAGGCGTCCCCCACTTTTGGCAGACGAGATGAAAAGCCTCCGGCGCCAGGTCCCACTCTCCGGGATCCAGATGATGACGGCTGAGAAAATCCGCCTGAACGTTGTCGACCCCGGCAATGTGAGACGCTGCTAGGTCGCTGAGGTTGCGCTCCGCCCAAGCTAGCAATAGCTGCGCCTCTTCTGCCACGAGAGGACTTCTCGTTCCCCCCTGGCAATTGATGTAGGATACGGTGGTGGCATTGTCCGACAACACTCGAACCGCCTTTCCCCGTATCAACGGCAGAAAGGACTGTAGGGCCCAACTCACCGCCCGGGTCTCCAGACGATTGATGGACCACTGAGTCTGGGTCGAGGGCCACCTGCCCTGCACTGACCTGCCCAGACAGACTGCTCCCCAGCTGGAGAGACTGGCATCCGTGGTTACCACCGTCCAGTTGGGCACTAGGAGGGACACTCCACAAGTCAAATGGTCTGCTTCTAGCCACCAGAGGAGGCTGCCCCGTGCCTGATCCGTAAGCGGAAGGGGCAGATGAAACTCCTCCGACACCGGCTTCCAACGGGAAAGCAACGCTGAGTGCAAAAGACGCAGATGAGCAAAGGCCCAAGGGACCAATGCTAGAGTGGAAGCCATGGAACCCAAAACCGTCAGATAATCGGAGACCAGTGGTAGCCGAAGAGACAACAATCGGCGCACCTGACACTAAAGCTTGCGAACCCTGTCCATAGACAGAAACACTTTGCCCTTCCTGGCATCGAACAGGTACTCCAGAGACTGAGTGGGAACTAGGTGACTCTTGCTGAGGTTCACCACCCATCCCAGGGATTGCAAGAGGGCGAGAACCCTGTTGACTGCCTGCCGGCACTGAGTCTCGGATTTGGCTCGAAACAGCCAATCGTCCAAGTAGGGGTGTACCAGCAACCCCTCCCTCCGAAGCTGAGCCGCGACCACCACCATCACCTTGGTGAATGTCCCGGGAGCCGTGGCCAGGCCGAAGGGAAGGGCCCGGAACTGATAATGTCGGCCCAGGATACAGAACCGGAGGAACCGATGGTAGAACGGCTGGATGCCGATAGGAAGGTACGCCTCCGTGAGATCCCAGGATGCCAGGAATTCGCAGGGCAGGACCGAGGCAATTACCGACCGAATTGTCTCCATTTTGAAGCGCGGAATGCGAAGGCATCTGTTTACACCTTTCAGATCCAAAATTGGCCTTGCGGTGCCGTCCTTCTTTGGCACAATGAAGTAAATGGAGTAACGGCCGAGGCCCTGCTGCCCTATGGGCACGGGGGAAATTGCCCCTAAGGATTGCAGGCGTTGGAGGGTTCCCCTTACCGCTGCGCGCTTTATGGAACGCATGATGACACCAGGAACTTGTCGAATGGGGTCCGTGCAAAATCTAACGCGTAACCGTGATTTATCACATCGAGGACCCACTGGTCCGACGTTATTTTGGCCCATTCCTCGGCAAACAACTGCAGCCGAGCTCCCACTTTTGGGACGAACGACCGCAGCTGCTGCGAGGGATGGACCGGCCGCATCTCATTGGGAGGATTTGGGCCCCGCGCTCCCCGGGACTCCCCCCTGACGGCCAAATCTTTGCCCTCGAAAGGACTGGGATCAAGAGGACGACCGTGAGGGCCCCGAACGGTAAGAAGAGCCAGCGGCCCTCTGCGGACGGGATCTCCTGCCGCCGCGAAAGCGGGAACGGCCCGAGAAAGAAGACTGAGACCTAGACCGATCCACCGGCAGCCGAATGCCCTATTCTGCAACTCCTTGCCAAACAACCACTTTCCTTTGAACGGCAGGGCCCCTAGATGGGCCTTGGATGATCCGTCCGCCGCCCAGTTGGGAAGCCAGAGGAGCAGACGGGCCGACACCGCCGAAACCATGGATCTAGCCGAGGTACGAAGGAGATCACAGAGAGCATCAGCACTATAAGCAATCGCCGCCTCAAGCTGATCAGCTTGCCTGGCCTTCCCTTCCGAGAGTCCTGCATTAGCCTGCAGAATCTGCACCCCGCGCAGGCTGGCCCGCATAGCGAAATTACTACAGATGGCTGCACGGACCCCTAGCACGGACACCTCAAAAATTTTCTTCAGCTGTACCTCCAGCTTCCTGTCTTGTATATCCTTGAGAGCCGTGGCTCCCGTAATAGGAATCGTCGACCTCTTCGTCACTGCGGACACCGCCGAATCCACCTTCGGTAGACGGAGCCGTTCCAATGCCTCTTCAGGCATCAGGCAACGGGTAGAGCCTATCCATGGCCTTGCTAACCTTTAGGCCCAGCTCCGGAGTGTCCCACTCCCGGAATAGGATGTCCGGAGCCGTGAAGATGAACGGAAACGCTACTGCTGGCCCCGTGAGACCCAGCAGCACTGGGTCCATATTAGCTCCTTGTCTGGAAACCACCGCAGGTGCCTCCACCCCCAGCTCCTGGAGTATAGCCGGGATAAGAGGGGACAGTTCATCCCTACGGAACAAGCGGACCACCTTAGGGTCGTCCCCCTCGACGGCCGGGTTACCTTTTCCCGCCGCTGGCTGAGAAGGACCTTCATCCGGCGCACCATCAGCCCCCCCCAGGGGCTCCTCGGTCAGGTCATCCTCCCCTGGAGAAGAGGAGCTGGAGTCCGTGTCCTGCGGGACACCCCACAAGGGACGGCTGCGTCGTACGGCGCCCCCATCCGGGCCCGTGGACTTCCTCTTCCGGGATCTGGCTGACATGCCAGACCCCTTCGCTGCGCCTGACTTCCTCGATTTACCTCGCCGCTTACATTAAAAATTTTTTTTTTTTTTTTGCGCAACAAAAGTGCGAAATCCGACGAGTAAGAAGACCCGGAACTGGACTCTCCTGAACCGGAGTGCACGCGAGATCCAGCTCCCCCGGAGGCACCCCCCGCGGGCCGCTGTTGCGGGGAAAACGCGGGAGGCACGCCGCCATCTCCAGCTGCCTCCCTCGTGGTTTCCCTGCCTGCAACTAAAATGGCCGCCACTCCCGCTCTGAGCGGGAACGGGTCCCCCGGGCCTACAGAGACGGAAGATTCGCGCGGCGGCGATCGCGGCGCCCGGGCCCCCGGAGCGCCCCCGGACGACCCCTTGCCGCCAGAAACACAAACAGAGCAAATGCCGTCCCCAGACAGCCGCGCGCGGGCCGAGCCACAGGCGCGGCAAACAGAGCCTCTCGGCAAGCCGCGAGCCGCGCGAGTGAGGAGGAAGAAAAATTAAAGTAATTAAATTAATTAAATCAATTAAATGAAATTGAAGCGGACGCACGCCAAACAGCACCCCCCGCCCCCCCCCCCCCGAAGGAACGGAGAGCCGGCACTAACCAAAAGGAGCCGTCGCAAAAATAAAAATCAAACCTTTTTCTTTTTTTTTGTTTTTGTTTTTTTAAACTGCTGCCGCTGTCCACGGTCCTGAGGCCTCTGTTCCAGCGGGGGTGAGTGAACCGGGCTCCCCGGTGTCACCCCCGACGCTGCTACTACAAAAGGCAGGCCCTTGACCCTAGCAGCAGCCTCAACCAGGGGCGGATGGTCCCCTCAGAACCTTGCAACCCCCCTGGGAGGCAGGACCAGCGGGAATCCAAAAATAGAAAGAAATCCTTAACTTCAAAATTTTTCTTTTTAAAACTAAACTAAACCAAACAACCCTGACCACTAAAAATCTCAGGGAACCAGGGCTGTGACCAAACCTGCACCATCTACTGGAGACAGAGTAAGACTGAGGGGCTGTGACTGGCACAGGGGCATATATGGCTCCGCCCACAAGTTTTTAGTCTGTCTTCATCTACTGGTGCGGAGTCACAACCCAGGTGTCCTGGACTGATCCTGGTACGTACAGGGAACACATATTTAGGTTAGAATTGATAGGAAAGGTTTAGAAAAATTACACAATATAATTGAAAATAACCTGAATCTGAAGTTTAAAAAAAGGGCTAGATTCATCATTCCCCACAGAATGATGAGCTGAGGTGATAAACAGGGTGGGGAAGTGAGAAAAGGGTTGGGAAGGTGCTAGTGTGTATCTGGAAGCATCACTGCAGTGTGGTTTCACCTGCCACAGTGCGGCCATGCCGCATATTACCGCCCTGTAGCACCATGCAAAAAGGCGTTGTTATTTCCCACGCTACTAACTGCAATGATGTCCAAGACATTATCGGCAGCATCACTGTTACCACTCAGTTTCCCTAACCCCCCCGAACTCCTCTTAACTCCAGCCCCTTTCCCTAATTTAAATTTTAATGCCGTGAAAATCAAATTATTGCATGTGTTAGAGCATTATCACCTGTGATAATGTCCTAAGGCATGCAATAATTGGCCATGGCATCTTGGTCAATGATTCCAATGCAGTAGTTTATTGAAAAAAAGGAAATTTGCATTTGAAATATTTAATTGGAATGCATATACATAACTTAAAATAGAGAAGCGTAAGCATCTGAACTACAAGGAAGCAGAACAAGTTAAAACGATTACAGAGTGATGAGAAGGAATTACCTGTTGTTGTTGATCCAGGTGTAGTAGTTGGTCCTATGAAAATAACACATATTTAGGTTAGAATTGATAAGAAAGGTTTAGAAAAATTACACAATATAATTGAAAATAATCTGAATTTGAAGTTTAAAAAAAGGGCTAGATTCATCATTCCCCACAGAATGATGAGCTGAGGTGATAAAGAGGGTGGGGAAGTGAGAAAAGGGTTTGGAAGGTGCTAGTGTGTATCAGAAGCATCAGGGCAGATTGGTTTCACCTGCCACAGTGCGGCTGTGCCGCATATAATCGCCCCGTAGCACCATGCAAAAAGGCGTTGTTATTTCCCACACTACTATCTGCAATAAGGTCCAAGACATTATCGCCAGCAGCACTGTTACCATCCAATTTCTCTAACCCCCCTGAACTCCTCTTAACTCCAGCCCCTTTCCCTAATTTAAATTTTAATGCCTTGAAAATCAAATTATTGCATGTGTTACAGCATTATCACCTGTGATAATGTCCTAAGGCATGCAATAATTGGCCATGGCATCTTTGTCAATGATTGCAATGCAGTAGTTTATTGAAAAAAAGGAAATTTGCATTTGAAATATTTAATTGGAATGCATATACATAACTTAAAATAGAGAAGCGTAAGCATCTGAACTACAAGGAAGCAGAACAAGTTAAAACGATTACAGAGAGATGAGAAGGATTTACCTGTTGTTGTTGATCCAGGTGTAGTAGTTGGTCCTATGAAAATAACACATGTTTAGGTTAGAATTGATAAGAAAGGTTTAGAAAAATTACACAATTTAATTGAAAATAACCTGAATTTGAAGTTTAAAAAAAGGGCTAGATTCATCATTCTCCACAGAATGATGAGCTGAGGTGATAAAGAGGGTGGGGAAGTGAGAAAAGGGTTGGGAAGGTGCTACTGTGTATCTGGAAGCATCACTGCAGTGTAGTTTCACCTGCCACAGTGCGGCCATGCCGCATATTATCGCCCCGTAGCACCATGCAAAAAGGCGTTGTTATTTCCCATGCTACTACCTGCAGTGATGTCCAAGACATTATCGCCAGCAGCACTGTTACCACCCAATTTCCCTTACCCCCCCCGAACTCCCCTTAACTCCAACCCCTTTCCCTAATCTAAATTTAAATGCCATGAAAATCAAATTATTGCATGTGTTAGAGCAGCGCTTCTCAACCGGTGTGTCGCGACACACTAGTGTGTCGCCAAACACCGCCAGGTGTGTCGCGTCTCCCGGTGTCCCACTGCCCCATTGTACTTTCCTTCTCCCTTTTTCCAGCCCCCGCGGTCCAATTGAAAGCTTCTTTTCTTCCTACCCCCACTGCCCAATGGGAAGCCTCCTTCATTTTGCCTTCCCCCGCGCAGGCCAATCGGAAGCCTCCTCCCTGCCACCTGCCAGTGGTAGTAGGAAGAAGGGAGGAAGCCTTTGATTGGCCGGTGAGGCAGGCATGGCACTGTCCGGGAGTGGGGTGGGAGGAATAGCAGTGTAGGACCCCGACGAAGCAAGGCCGCTACGGGAGCCCATCCCCGTAGCTGTGAAGAGAAAACCCGACCCCGACGGTGCAAGGCCGCTACGGGAGCCCATCCCCGTAGCGGTGAAGAGAAAACCCGACCCCGACGGTGCAAGGCCGCTACGGGAGCCCAGCCCCGTAGCGGTGAAGAGCAAACCCGACCCCGATGGTGCAAGGCCGCTACGGGAGCCCAGCCCCGTAGCGGTGAAGAGAAAACCCAACCCCGATGGTGCAAGGCCGCTACGGGAGCCCAGCCCCGTAGCGGTGAAGAGAAAACCCAACCCCAACGGTGCAAGGCCGCTACGGGAGCCCAGCCCCGTAGCGGTGAAGAGAAAACCCAACCCCAACGGTGCAAGGCCGCTACGGGAGTCCAGCCCCGTAGCGACGAAGAGGAAACCCGACCTCTGACTGAGGCGCCCATCCCAGTGGCGCCGAAAAAAGAAGGCCCGCCGGATTAAAGCCACGGCGGAACCGGAGCCTATCCCTGCAATGAAGGAAGAAGTTATTTTTGGTGAGAGCTGGTGTGTCTGTGTGTGAATGGGGGCCTGGGTGAGAGCTTGTGTGTGAATGGGGGCCTGGGTGAGAGCTTGTGTCTGAGGGTGTGAATGAATGCCTGGGTGAAAGCTTGTGTCTGTGGGTGTGAATGGATGTCTGGGTGAGAGCTTGTGTGTGAATGGGGGCCTGGGTGAGAGCTTGTGTCTGAGGGTGTGAATGAATGCCTGGGTGAGAGCTTGTGTCTATGGGTGTGATTGAATGCCTGGGTGAGAGCTTGTGTCTATGGGTGTGATTGGATGCCTGGGTGAAAGCTTGTGTCTGAGGGTGTGAATGGATGCCTGGGTGAGAGCTTGTGTCTGAGGGTGTGAATGGATGCCTGGGTGAGAGCTTGTGTCTGAGGGTGTGAATGGATGTCTGGGTGAGAGCTTGTGTCTGTGGGTGTGAATGGGTGCCTGGGTGAAAGCTTGTGTCTGAGGGTGTGAATGAATGCCTGGGTGAGAGCTTGTGTCTGTGGGTGTGAATGGATGTCTGGGTGAGAGCTTGTGTCTGTGGGTGTGAATGGATGCCTGGGTGAGAGCTTGTGTCTGTGGGTGTGAATGGGTGCCTGGGTGAGAGCTTGTGTCTGAGGGTGTGAATGGGTGCCTGGGTGAGAGCTTGTGTCTGAGGGTGTGAATGGATGTCTGGGTGAGAGCTTGTGTCTATGGGTGTGATTGGATGCCTGGGTGAAAGCTTGTGTCTGTGGGTGTGAATGGATGTCTGGGTGAGAGCTTGTGTCTGAGGGTGTGAATGAATGCCTGGGTGAAAGCTTGTGTCTGTGGGTGTGAATGGATGTCTGGGTGAGAGCTTGTGTCTGTGGGTGTGAATGGATGTCTGGGGGAGAGCTTGTGTCGGAGGGTGTGAATGGGTGCCTGGGGGAGAGCTTGTGTCGGAGGGTGTGAATGGGTACTTGGGTGAGAGCTTGTGTCTGTGGGTGTGAATGGGTACCTGGGTGAGAGCTTGTGTCATTGGGTGTGAATGGGTGCTTGGGTGAGAACTTGTGTGTAGGGGTGTGAATGGAAGCCTGGGTGAGAGCTGGTGTGAATGGGTGTAAGAGCTTTTGTGTGTGATTGAGAGCTTGTATATAAGAGAACATGAGTGTGATTGAGAGAGCAAGACTGGTCAGGGAGGTGATGTGTTTCTGTGTGAGAGAGAGAAACTGGTCAGGAAGATGACTGGTGTGAAAGAGACCGAGACTGGTCGTGGGGTCTATTTGGGGGTGTGTGTGTTGTGAGTGACTGGTTGTGGGTGCTAAGGAAGAAGATTGAGGACAGAGCTTCAGCAGCCCTGGCTGCTTCTGGTTAGTGCTATTGGCCTGGAAGGGAAAGGAGTAGGAGAGTTGCTGGAGAAGGTAAGTAAAGGTGGCTTTTTAAATTTATTTTTCTTGATTGACTGCCATTTTAATTATTGGGTATTATGCGATGTCTGCTGTTTTGAAATATTTTATTGATATTTGGACATGTTTTAATAATTTTTATGAGTATTTAATTGAATATTATTCTGTTCAGCAGCTGCTTTGTAACATGTTTGTTATAACTTTACAATGATTTCTGTGTGGGGCTCTGTAGCAGCTTGGCTTATTCTGTTTTCCCAATAAGAAATGTTTTAGTGTTTAGGGCCTGGTTTAATAGTTGTATTTCTTAGATAGGATTGTTACTGTTTGCGTGTGTTCCGTAATACAGGTGTAACTTTGTGCAGGTTAGTTTGTGTGCATTATTGCAAATCCTGAGTCTGTTAGGTGCTATATTTCTCTTTCCATTTCTCCAGGTTTGCACAGTATGCAGAGTGGCTTTTTTGGTTTTCCGTTCCAGTTTCTGTCTCCATATTTATAATTTGTGTTTTTTCTGTACTTGGTGAAGGTCAGTTCTGGGTGTGTGACCAAAGTGAGGTGTTTTACTAGCATGTAGGCATTTGTATCAATCTTATTTGATGTGTTATCTCAATAGGATATGCATTAGTGGTAAATTACTGTCTTTTCATAAGGAAGGCTATTGTGCCTGGTAGTAAAGGGAGTTTGTTTTGCTTTTACTGAGATGTCATCAGAACCAGAATATCTTTTTTTTGTATGGTGAGTTGTACGGGTTATGCCCTAGATCTGCTCTGCACTCATTGCTGAGGGTTGAGGGGAGTCCTGTGGATGCAGAGTGCATGTTTACACTTAGCCCCGTGATGGTCACATGTTCAGTGTGTCACGCATATGAGAACAATTTGTCAGGTGTGTCCCGGCCAAAAAAAGGTTGAGAACCACTGTGTTAGAGCATTATCACCTGTGATAATGTCCTAAGGCATGCAATAATTGGCCATGGCATCTTGGTCAATGATTCCAATGCAGTAGTTTATTGAAAAAAAGGAAATTTGCATTTGAAATATTTAATTG
The DNA here is from genome assembly GCF_901001135.1 of Rhinatrema bivittatum. Taxonomy (NCBI): domain Eukaryota; kingdom Metazoa; phylum Chordata; class Amphibia; order Gymnophiona; family Rhinatrematidae; genus Rhinatrema; species Rhinatrema bivittatum. Next base: position 58,236,248 of record NC_042623.1, read on the forward strand.
GAATGCATATACATAACTTAAAATAGAGAAGCGTAAGCATCTGAACTACAAGGAAGCAGAACAAGTTAAAACGATTACAGAGTGATGAGAAGGAACTACCTGTTGTTGTTGATCCAGCTGTAGTAGATGGTCCTATGAAAATAACACATATTTAGGTTATAATTGATAGGAAAGGTTTAGAAAAATTACACAATATAATTGAAAATAACCTGAATCTGAAGTTTAAAAAAAGGGCTAGATTCATCATTCCCCACAGAATGATGAGCTGAGGTGATAAACTGGGTGGGGAAGTGAGAAAAGGGTTGGGAAGGTGCTAGTGTGTATCTGGAAGCATCACTGCAGTGTGGTTTCACCTGCCACAGTGCGGCCATGCCGCATATTATCGCCCCTTAGCACCATGCAAAAAGGCGTTGTTATTTCCCACGCTACTACCTGCAATGATGTCCAAGACATTATCGCCAGCAGCACTGTTACCACTCAGTTTCCCTAACCCCCCCGAACTCCTCTTAACTCCAGCCCCTTTCCCTAATTTAAATTTTAATGCCGTGAAAATCAAATTATTGCTTGTGTTAGAGCATTATCACCTGTGATAATGTCCTAAGGCATGCAATAATTGGCCATGGCATCTTGGTCAATGATTCCAATGCACTAGTTTATTGAAAAAAAGGAAATTTGGATTTGAAATATTTAATTGGAATGCATATACATAACTTAAAATAGAGAAGCTTAAGCATCTGAACTATAAGGAAGCAGAACAAGTTAAAACGATTACAGAGAGATGAGAAGGATTTACCTGTTGTTGTTGATCCAGGTGAAGTAGTTGGTCCTATGAAAATAACACATATTTAGGTTAGAATTGATAACAAATGTTTAGCAAAATTACACAATATAATTGAAAATAACCTGAATTTGAAGTTTAAAAAAAGGCTAGATTCATCATTCTCCACAGAATGATGAGCTGAGGTGATAAAGAGGGTGGGGAAGTGAGAAAAGGGTTGGGAAGGTGCTAGTGTGCATCTGGAAGCATCACGGCAGATTGGTTTCACCTGCCACAGTGCGGCCGTGCCGCATATTATCGCCCCGTAGCACCATGCAAATAGGCGTTGTTATTTCCCACGCTAATACCTGCAATGATGTCCAAGACATTATCGCCAGCAGCACAGTTACCACTCAGTTTCCCTAACCCCCCCGAACTCCTCTTAACTCCAGCCCCTTTCCCTAATTTAAATTTTAATGCCGTGAAAATCAAATTATTGCATGTGTTAGAGCATTATCACCTGTGATAATGTCCTAAGGCATGCAATAATTGGCCATGGCATCTTGGTCAATGATTCCAATGCAGTAGTTTATTGAAAAAAAGGAAATTTGCTTTTGAAATATTTAATTGGAATGCATATACATAACTTAAAATAGAGAAGCATAAGCATCTGAACTAAAAAGAAGCAGAACAAGTTAAAACGATTACAGAGAGATGAGAAGGAATTACCTGTTGTTGTTGATCCAGCTGTAGTAGTTGGTCCTATGAAAATAACACATATTTAGGTTAGAATTGATAGGAAAGGTTTAGAAAAATTACACAATATAATAGAAAATAATCTGAATTTGAAGTTTAAAAAAAGGGCTAGATTCATCATTCCCCACAGAATAATGAGCTGAGGTGATAAAGAGGGTGGGGAAGTGAGAAAAGGGTTGTGAAGGTGCTAGTGTGTATCTGGAAGCATCACGGCAGTGTGGTTTCACCTGCCACAGTGCGGCCATGCCGCATATTATCGCCCCGTGGCACCATGCAAAAAGGCGTTGTTATTTCCCACGCTACTACCTTCAATAATGTCCAAGACATTATCGCCAGCAGCACTGTTACCACCCAATTTCCCTTACCCCCCCGAACTCCTCTTAACTCCAACCCCTTTCCCTAATCTAAATTTTAATGCCATGAAAATCAAATTATTGCATGTGTTAGAGCATTATCACCTGTGATAATGTCCTAAGGCATGCAATAATTGGCCATGGCATCTTGGTCAATGATTCCAATGCAGTAGTTTATTGAAAAAAAGGAAATTTGCTTTTGAAATATTTAATTGGAATGCATATACATAACTTAAAATAAAGAAGCATAAGCATCTGAACTAAAAGGAAGCAGAACAAGTTAAAACGATTACAGAGAGATGAGAAGGAATTACCTGTTGTTGTTGATCCAGCTGTAGTAGATGGTCCTATGAAAATAACACATATTTAGGTTAGAATTGATAGGAAAGCTTTAGAAAAATTACACAATTGAAAATAACCTGAATCTGAAGTTTAAAAAAAGGGCTAGATACATCATTCCCCACAGAATGATGAGCTGAGGTGATAAACTGGGTGGGGAAGTGAGAAAAGGGTTGGGAAGGTGCTAGTGTGTATCTGGAAGCATCACTGCAGTGTGGTTTCACCTGCCACAGTGCGGCCATGCCGCATATTATCGCCCCGTAGCACCATGCAAAAAGGCGTTGTTATTTCCCACGCTACTACCTGCAATGATGTCCAAGACATTATCGCCAGCAGCACTGTTACCACTCAGTTTCCCTAACCCCCCCGAACTCCTCTTAACTCCAGCCCCTTTCCCTAATTTAAATTTTAATGCCGTGAAAATCAAATAATTGCATGTGTTAGAGCATTATCACCTGTGATAATGTCCTAAGGCATGCAATAATTGGCCATGGCATCTTGGTCAATGATTCCAATGCACTAATTTATTGAAAAAAAGGAAATTTGCATTTCAAATTTTTAATTGGAATGCATATACATAACTTAAAATAGAGAAGCGTAAGCATCTGAACTACAAGGAAGCAGAACAAGTTAAAACGATTACAGAGTGATGAGAAGGAATTACCTGTTGTTGTTGATCCAGCTGTAGTAGATGGTCCTATGAAAATAACACATATTTAGGTTATAATTGATAGGAAAGGTTTAGAAAAATTACACAATATAATTGAAAATAACCTGAATCTGAAGTTTAAAAAAAGGGCTAGATTCATCATTCCCCACAGAATGATGAGCTGAGGTGATAAACTGGGTGGGGAAGTGAGAAAAGGGTTGGGAAGGTGCTAGTGTGTATCTGGAAGCATCACTGCAGTGTGGTTTCACCTGCCACAGTGCGGCCATGCCACATATTATCGCCCCTTAGCACCATGCAAAAAGGCGTTGTTATTTCCCACGCTACTACCTGCAATGATGTCCAAGACATTATCGCCAGCAGCACTGTTACCACTCAGTTTCCCTAACCCCCCCGAACTCCTCTTAACTCCAGCCCCTTTCCCTAATTTAAATTTTAATGCCGTGAAAATCAAATTATTGCTTGTGTTAGAGCATTATCACCTGTGATAATGTCCTAAGGCATGCAATAATTGGCCATGGCATCTTGGTCAATGATTCCAATGCAGTAGTTTATTGAAAAAAAGGAAATTTGCTTTTGAAATATTTAATTGGAATGCATATACATAACTTAAAATAAAGAAGCATAAGCATCTGAACTAAAAGGAAGCAGAACAAGTTAAAACGATTACAGAGAGATGAGAAGGAATTACCTGTTGTTGTTGATCCAGCTGTAGTAGATGGTCCTATGAAAATAACACATATTTAGGTTAGAATTGATAGGAAAGCTTTAGAAAAATTACACAATTGAAAATAACCTGAATCTGAAGTTTAAAAAAAGGGCTAGATACATCATTCCCCACAGAATGATGAGCTGAGGTGATAAACTGGGTGGGGAAGTGAGAAAAGGGTTGGGAAGGTGCTAGTGTGTATCTGGAAGCATCACTGCAGTGTGGTTTCACCTGCCACAGTGCGGCCATGCCGCATATTATCGTCCCGTAGCACCATGCAAAAAGGGGTTGTTATTTCCCACGCTACTACCTGCAATGATGTCCAAGACATTATCGCCAGCAGCACTGTTACCGCTCAGTTTCCCTAACCCACCCGAACTCCTCTTAACTCCAGCCCCTTTCCCTAATTTAAATTTTAATGCCGTGAAAATCAAATTATTGCTTGTGTTAGAGCATTATCACCTGTGATAATGTCCTAAGGCATGCAATAATTGGCCATGGCATCTTGGTCAATGATTCCAATGCACTAGTTTATTGAAAAAAAGGAAATTTGGATTTGAAATATTTAATTGGAATGCATATACATAACTTAAAATAGAGAAGCGTAAGCATCTGAACTATAAGGAAGCAGAACAAGTTAAAACGATTACAGAGAGATGAGAAGGATTTACCTGTTGTTGTTGATCCAGGTGAAGTAGTTGGTCCTATGAAAATAACACATATTTAGGTTAGAATTGATAACAAATGTTTAGCAAAATTACACAATATAATTGAAAATAACCTGAATTTGAAGTTTAAAAAAAGGCTAGATTCATCATTCTCCACAGAATGATGAGCTGAGGTGATAAAGAGGGTGGGGAAGTGAGAAAAGGGTTGGGAAGGTGCTAGTGTGCATCTGGAAGCATCACGGCAGATTGGTTTCACCTGCCACAGTGCGGCCGTGCCGCATATTATCGCCCCGTAGCACCATGCAAATAGGCGTTGTTATTTCCCATGCTAATACCTGCAATGATGTCCAAGACATTATCGCCAGCAGCACAGTTACCACTCAGTTTCCCTAACCCCCCCGAACTCCTCTTAACTCCAGCCCCTTTCCCTAATTTAAATTTTAATGCCGTGAAAATCAAATTATTGTATGTGTTAGAGCATTATCACCTGTGATAATGTCCTAAGGCATGCAATAATTGGCCATGGCATCTTGGTCAATGATTCCAATGCAGTAGTTTATTGAAAAAAAGGAAATTTGCATTTGAAATATTTAATTGGAATGCATATACATAACTTAAAATAGAGAAGCGTAAGCATCTGAACTACAAGGAAGCAGAACAAGTTAAAACGATTACAGAGAGATGAGAAGGAATTACCTGTTGTTGTTGATCCAGCTGTAGTAGTTGGTCCTATGAAAATAACACATATTTAGGTTAGAAATGATAGGAAAGCTTTAGAAAAATTACACAATATAATTGAAAATAACCTGAATCTGAAGTTTAAAAAAAGGGCTAGATACATCATTCCCCACAGAATGATGAGCTGAGGTGATAAACAGGGTGGGGAAGTGAGAAAAGGGTTGGGAAGGTGCTAGTGTGTATCTGGAAGCATCACTGCAGTGTGGTTTCACCTGCTACAGTGCGGCCATGCCGCATATTATCGCCCCGTGGCACCATGCAAAAAGGCGTTGTTATTTCCCAAGCTAATACCTGCAATGATGTCCAAGACATTATCGCCAGCAGCACAGTTACCACTCAGTTTCCCTTACCCCCCCGAACTCCTCTTAACTCCAGCCCCTTTCCCTAATTTAAATTTTAATGCCGTGAAAATCAAATTATTGCTTGTGTTAGAGCATTATCACCTGTGATAATGTCCTAAGGCATGCAATAATTGGCCATGGCATCTTGGTCAATGATTCCAATGCAGTAGTTTATTGAAAAAAAGGAAATTTGCTTTTGAAATATTTAATTGGAATGCATATACATAACTTAAAATAAAGAAGCATAAGCATCTGAACTAAAAGGAAGCAGAACAAGTTAAAACGATTACAGAGAGATGAGAAGGAATTACCTGTTGTTGTTGATCCAGCTGTAGTAGATGGTCCTATGAAAATAACACATATTTAGGTTAGA
>NC_042623.1:58242148-58263666 GCF_901001135.1 Rhinatrema bivittatum
TACCAGTGCCCAGGGCAAGGACTGATTTTAGGTGCACTCCCCTCCGTTCCCTTTGGGGCTCATGGGCCCACAAGGTGACTCAAAAGAGAGCTTGGTGTGCCAGGTGGTCACCCTGTTTGCCCAGCCCATGTGATTGCCCTGGTGGCAGGCACAGAGTGGGGCTGTGATCACCCAACTCTCAACACTAGAAATATGTAAAAAGAGGATAGGAAAAACAGGGATGCTTTACCAATATAAAATTCTGTGACAACCTGTAACCCATCTGTGTCTTTCTTTTCCTTAAGCCGAGGAGAGTTAATGTATCCCATTAGCATTTCAAGTTTAATAAAATAGCCTGTTTCTCTCCTATTTCTATTCCTTTGTACTTTCAGAATCAATCCTTATTACCTGACTAGTACATGGACACACACTCTTTGCCTGTGTTTTACCATTTTACAGGATCCAAAGATTAACAAGGACTAGACACAAACAATAGAAATGGTAAAATGAAAACAGACAGAAATCTTCTTTGACAGTGTTGCACTGATCCGACTGCGCAGACCGTACTCTACAATATATGAAGAATATCAGGGGAGGGTTTCATGCAGACCGAACAAATACATGTGCAAAATAAAGGAAAAGAACTGCTTTTGATTTTATAAAAGAATCTTTTTTCAGTGTTGTACTTAATGTAATTGCTTTTAGCTATTTCCTGTAATCATGGGCCATTTAGAGGGTTGAACTCTATGGAGAGTACTTTTATTATTATTGCACAATGTAAATATGTTATTTATTGTGATACCCTATATGGTATGTATTTTATATCAGTATGGATGATTATAGGCAAAGGAACTCATTTCTGTAATAAGAAAAACACACCATACACCTTAGATGGCAATAAAACAAGAGTAATGAAGAACAGGGTGCTCCTGTATTTGTGTTGATCTGTGAATGGATGTCTCTTATCTTTAAGCTGTTGAAGTAGTTGGTAGTTGAACATGTTGGGGTAGGGGGGAGGGATTCAGGGTAAATCCATTGTTATTGATCTATTTAAAGTTTTGCTGTGCTGTATTTTTTTTTCTCTCGATAACATTCAAGTGAAAACTTGGAATCTAATATGGGAAGGGGATTGATTTACTCATACAATTAATAAAAAAGAATGCCTTTAAAAAAGAATGTCTTTATTATCTGATTGTTGTGAGTTATAGGTATTGCAAACTTGTGTGTTTCTTACCTTGAATGCAAATAAGTGGAAAGGCGAGTTATAAATCTAAGCAATAAACACTAATTGGGTGCACTGTTCTAGACAATAACTTAAGAATCTATATAGCCATTCTATTTTGCCATTAAAAAAAATACTTCAGATTTATCTAAAAAATATAAAAAGTTATTAGATCTAGTGGGAGCATGCAACTTCCAAATGAAAAAATAAGTTAATCTTTCATTTTGGTGCCAGTATATGGTAATGGACTACCGTCTCAATCAATGCATTTTATTTAATTATAATAATAACTTGGTGTCTCGCCTCTCGCAATGCATCAAAGCAAGGTACAATTTAAAAACATAGATATACACAAATAAAAATCCTTAAACATGTATGCCAAATGTACAATATCACACAGACCACTGTGCAAACAATAATAAAAGAAGCTTCTGTATCTGCACATTGCCAGAATATCCCAGGACTACTGGCCAAGTGCTTTTTCGTCAGGCATACCTTTAATTTCTTTTTCTAAATGGTGAATAACTTGTTTCCTATCACAATTCCCAGGGAACACATCCACAGTACTGCAGCATAACAAGTGAACAAACACTGTCAATTTCGCATCACTAAGGAGGGAGTAGCCAAAAGAGCCAGTTGAGAGGATCGGAGGCTGCTCTCTGGAGTGTAATATGACAGCAGATTCATCAGGTATGTTGGTGGTCGCTATATGGAAAAAATTATACATCATTGAAATGACCTTGAATTGTAACCAAAGCTCCATAGACAAGCCAATGTAGCTCCTTCAGAATAGGGGTGTCATGGCCATTACTCTTAAACCCCTCAATAACAGCCTCACAACTGTGTTTTGCTGAAGCTTAGAACATTTTAGTGGGAGGCTAATCTATTTAATTTGTAACTAAGGAATGAATCGCGAGAGCCAAGTCTTTCTTTTCTACAAACTGATGTAACTGCTTTGTGGGGCGTATTGAAGTCCTGGGGCTGAGTTGCCTTATAGAAGAAACTGGGTACACATACATGGCTATTAACTCCTAGGACATCCCTGTTATCACCACGCTCTCATTAACCCTTCCCCATTCTGTCCATGAAAAATATTTTAGTAACACTAAGGACTAGAGAATTAGATTCTCCCAAAAAATCATTTAGACCTCTGGAGAGTGAATATTGTCACCCCCCCCCCCCCCTCCTACAGGAGCTCCTATTCCCATCCCTAACGTGTCCATGCCCCAGGAGATACACATCATATTATTCCTGTCATTCTCAGACAAGGCGTGGGTCCCCCTCCTTGTACCATGCACTGCCTGGCCCGATGTGCATTTCCCCACCTCGGCTCCGTCTGCTCTACAGTTTCCTTGTTCTCTACTGTTCCTCCCCTAGATGCCTGTGCCAGTGATCCCCATTGCGGAACTTCCTCCGGTTCCAATTTTAGCCTCTCGATGGCAATGGCAGCAGTAGTGAGCAGCGCCCCCTTCTGTGGTACATGGGGAGTCTATGGCCATTAAAATTCCTCCCTGGCGATACTGGCGAAGAGTGATCAGAACAGCAGGTGCAAGCGCAGGAGCCACAGGCAGTGCTCCTGTCCTCACAGCTCTTCTCGTTCCTCATCCCCCACTTCAGATGGCTCACGGGCCTTGCCGCTGAAAGGTCCTGCAGCATCTGAGTCCACTGGGATGGCGGGAGAGGAACACAACTATGGGAGTCAGTTGCAAGGTCTTTGAGGCATCAGATCAAGCACAATTACTTCCAAAGACATATTTAGGCTGCTTGAAGGACACAGGAAGAGAGGGACAGAGTCAGAGAGACTGAAAATGAGTTAGAGGCAAGTAAGCCCCACTTCAGAGGAAACTGTCAAATGGGTATGCTCCTTTGCTCTGCTGGCCTCCGTGGCTACTCGAGCAGATCCCTCTCTGGTGCAGCCCTTGTGGAGCTATTCGGATTCCATTCTGGGTGTATATAAAGAGTGAATTATTCAAACGCCATTTAGATGGATAACTCACAAGTTATCTAAATGGCAAATGTAGCTTATTCAGCCACTTATTCAGACCGTATCTACAAAAAGACAAAGACAAGATGGAAGCGGTACAGAGAAGGGCGACCAGGAAGGTGGAGGATCTTCATCGCATGACGTACGAGGAGAGATTGAAGAATCTAAATATGTACACCCTGGAGGAAAGGAGGAGCAGAGGTGATATGATACAGACTTTCAGATACTTGAAAGGTTTTAATGATCCAAAGGCAACGACAAACCTTTACCATAAGAAAAAAATCAGCAGAACCAGGGGTCACGATTTGAAGCTCCAGGGAGGAAGATTCAGAACCAATGTCAGGAAGTATTTCTTCACGGAGAGGGTGGTGGATGCCTGGAATGCCCTTCCGGAGGAAGTGGTGAAGACCAGAACTGTGAAGGACTTCAAAGGGGCGTGGGATAAACACTGTGGATCCATAAAGTCAAGAGGCCGCCAATGAAGAGTGGGTGACTCGCCAGAATGATGGCTACTGCCTGGAGACAATACCCTTAGTCAATAAACATACACATGGTTACTGTGACTCCAACATCACTCTAAGATTCAACAGCAAGAGGAAATGTGGAAAAAAGGATTTGCACTCACAATGACGGGAGTAGCTGGCTTGTTACGGCGGTTACTACCCCAAACCAAATATCCAGATTACTACCTCCACCTTCCTCTATTCCTGATGCCTTTCAACTAGCTTGATCACTCCATTCTTATACTTCACTTTCAATGCATATCCAGCATAGTTCTCTGCTTCAACAGCAGGGGAAAAGAAAAACTGTTACTTCACACATCCAGCAGAGCTCTCTGCTTAACCGGAGGGGGAGAAGAAAAAAGGGTTCGCACTCACAAAGCGGGGAGTAGCTGGCTTGTTACGGCGGTTACTACCCCAAACCAAATGTACCTGATACTTCACTCTCGACGCATATCCAGCATGGCTCTCTACTTCAACGGCATCGGAGAAAGACTGATACATCACGAATTTCCAGCATAGCTCTCTGCTTCAACGGCAGGGGAAAAGAAAAACTGATACTTCACGCATATCCAGCATAACCAACGGCAGGGGAGAAGAAAAAAGGATTCACACTCACAAAGCGGGGAGTAGCTGGCTTGTCACGGCGGTTACTACCCCAAACCAAATGTCCTGATACTTCACTTTCGATGCATATCCAGCATAGCTCTCTGCTTCAACGGCAGGGGAGAAGAAAAAACTGATACCTCACGCATATCCAGCATAGCTCCCTGCTTCAACGGCAGGGGAGAAGATAAACAACCAATAAGGGCTGTATAACATAATCTGGGTAAAAACAAATAAGCATGGGTGTAGCTTGCTATTGCGGCGGTTACTACTCCTACTACCTCTAACTAATCAAGCTAGATATTTCACTTGGATGCAGCTCCTCCACCGCTCTCTACATTAATGGCGGGGTGGAAGGGAATTAGAACCAAGAGCTAAAGAGAAACAGATAAGTATGGGAGAAGAAATGAGGGAAGCTTGCTGGGCAGACTGGATGGGCCATTTGGTCTTCTTCTGCCGTCATTTCTATGTTTCTATGTTTCTATGTTATCCAGCCGAATTATAGCTGGGTACACAGTTAGCCGGCCATAATTTAGCTGGAAAAAAAAGGGGCATTTCAGGGGCATTCCAGGGAGGGGTTGAGCTATCTGTCTAACCTAGCCGAAAGGGCTAAAGTTAAAGAGGGACACCTCCTCCCCAGCCTACCAGGCTGCCTTTAATGCCTTTTGGCCAGATGTGCTAACCAGTTTTCTCATTTATACAAACACCCCAATGTAGTAAAGTCTTTTTCCTATTTTGTGTCTATAGGTAAAAAAGATTAGCACATCTTAGCCCATTTGGATCTCTGTGAAAGAATGCAAAAGCAGAGGTCTGCATTGGAGAATAAAATACTGAAAGAGATTAAAAAAAAATATATATATGAAAATTTAGATCCATAAGGCATCCCATAGAAAGTATAGAGAAACAGGTCCTTGTGATCTAGTAAGACAGTAACTTTGAAACAGCTACACGGGCACACATGTACGCACGTATACTGGCTCACACCAATGGAAACAGCCATATTATAACCTACGCATATATATGCACACATGAAATAACATTGGCTGTGCCCGTGTACATGTATGCACAATTTTATATGGATGCGTACATGTGCACACAAATTCCATCTCTACCGTATAAATGGGGGGATTTTAGTAGACATGCGCACCGACGCAGTTACCAGTTTTTCCAGTTCATTCCCAGTACACGCAGGTAAAGAATAGGACATCCTAACCCCCCCCCCCCCCCTAGTTATTGAGCCTTCCTTTTATCCTTTTAGCCTCTACCCTTAAAACCCCGATGATTAGCCAGCCATAGCAGAAGTAAAGTTACGCACTTGTGTGTGCGCATTTACATACTGGTTTCATTCATAAATCCTAGAACGCCCACACCCTCCCCTTTCTTGGGAAAAAATGTTATGTGCGGCCCAGGAGATACATGCATACGTAGGCACTTTTTTAAATCCACGCAGCTTGCACAGGCCCAACCTCTGTGCATATCTGCCAGCTTGGGCGCGCCCTGGGCTTTTAAAATTCACCCCAAAATTCATCCCACAGACTCAGAGCTTGATCATAGAAAGAGCTCAGATACAGGGCGATATGTCATCTGCAGGCCACAGAATATGTCTGCATAACCTTATGTCTTACTGATACAAGAACATGGACCAGATGAACCAAAAGATTTTTCTCATTTTAGGTGAATTTTAAAATAAGTTACACATGTAAATACAAATACTACTGTAGCAATTTTCAAAAGCTATTTACTCAATAAAGTGCACTTACATGGGCAAATCCTATGGGCAATTCAATGGCATATATTGTAGCAATTTTCAAAAGCCCACTTACACGGGTAAAGTGCATTTACATGTGCAAAACCCATTTTTAAGTGTGTAAATGCTTTTGAAAATCAGATCCTTTGCATCTAAGGGAACAATTCTTAGTACATTTGGTCCCTTGTGCAGCATATTGATGCAGGACAATATCATCTGCAGAAAAATGGCCCTTGTCACACAGAAGCAATATTGACACAGGAATTTCTGAGAGAATAATTATATGATAACGGGTTACAACAAGGATAAAGGGGGCTTATAACACATAGTACAAAGACAGAGCCTTAGAACACAGAAAGAGAAAAAATACTAATGCAGAATTTTGTAAACCAAAATCAGTGCTTACATCATGCATAGTTGTCATGCAAGGTACAGAGGAAACCTGGAGTGTGTGCCAGAGCTTTTTCTATTGTAGCCCCTCTGCTATGGAATAACCTCTCCATTCACATTAAAGCAGAGCAGAATATCTTTTGTTCTGAAAGAAACTTAAGACATGGTTGTTTTCGATGGAACCTTAATATCAGCTAGCAGGGGGAATGGGGGAGGGAGGGGGCTGTGTTTATCTGTCTTTTCACGATTTTGTCTTAAATGTTGCGCTATTTTTATTTGTAAAGTTAATTTTGCACAACATTACCACTTTTGGGAGATCTATGTAGGCTTAGGTAAACAGTCAAGAAATGCTTTCAAATAAATAAATAACTACAGTAGGTTGATGGCCATGCCATGGAATTGGGTGTCACACGGAATAAACAATACAGAATCTTATGAAACTAACCATTTGAAATAAATTGGCCATCAAGGAAAACAAATTTTAGATCTCAAATGACCCCACCACCCAAAACATTTTAAATTCTGTAATTTCGGTCAAGTATTAACATCTTACCCCTTTAACTTGCGTTCTCTCAGAATGAGAATCTGCAATAGTAAAATGCTATTCAGCCATTGTATTTTATTTCTTTAAGCAGTATCTGCATGTTGGCCATAGCATTCATTTATTTAGGAATCTATATGCCATGAATTCAAGGGTCTAGGTGGCACTTAGAAACTAACACATATAATTTAAGTAAACAAATTCAGAAGATGTATTTTTTAGTTCTCTGTTACTGAATGTGCTTTGAGAAATGATTGACTTTGTAGGAATGTACAATAAGCAACACAATGGAAATACATCCATAACTTACATAGTTACAGAGATCCCTGTCTGACAGCCCTTTAAGCCCTACAAGCCTGATGTTGTCAAATTCTAGAAATTACCAAACATAGGCATGAACAGCCTCAATCTCAGCTTTTCAGTTTTATCACTATATCTAAACCTTTTCATCAGTTTTCCCCATGCCAAGTCACCTGCACCCTTAAGCATCCTCACATCTTCAGCTAGAATGAAGACAAATTCCTGGAGGAAAAGTCCGTAAGCCATTATTAACCAGGTAGACTTGGGGACAGCCACTGCTTATGCCTGGGTGTAGGCAGCATGGCATGGGATCCAGTCAGGTACCAGTAACCTGGTTTGGCCACTGTTGGAAACAGGATACTGGACTTGATGGACTCTTGAGTTGATCTAGTGTGGCAAATTATGTTCTTAATGCAATAGCCCTCTAATGAAATTCCCAGTCTCTTTATAAGTGAATGAAGATGTAACAGTAATATGCTGGCTACCCAGAAGCTCAGAAAATGATGGTAGCCTGAAAGGGCTAAATTTAAGAATTAAGGAAAAGTCTACCTGTGCTAATTGTGTGGATATTTTGTTTTTGGACAGTATTTGTTTGGGTGGAAACCTTCCCCTTCTGGAAGTTGCAAGAACTCAATTCTTGAAACTAAAAGGTATGCACAGTTAAGAACATAAGAAAATGCCATACTGGGTCAGACCAAGGGTCCATCAAGCCCAGCATCCTGTTTCCAACAGTGGCCAATCCAGGCCAAAAGAACCTGGCAAGTACCCAAAAACTAAGTCTATTCCATGTTACCATTGCTAATGACAGTGGCTATTCCCTAAGTGAACTTAATAGCAGGTAATGGACTTCTCCTCCAAGAACTTATCCAATCCTTTTTTAAATACAGCTATACTAACTGCACTAACCACATCCTCTGGCAACAAATTCCAGAGTTTAATTGTGCGTGGAGTAAAAAAGAACTTTCTCCGATTAGTTTTAAATGTGCCCCATGCTAACTTCATGGAGTGCCCCCTAGTCTTTCTATTATCCGAAAGAGTAAATAACCGATTCACATCTACCCGTTCTAGACCTCTCATGATTTTAAACACCTCTATCATATCCCCGCTCAGTCGTCTCTTCTCCAAGGTGAAAAGTCCTAACCTCTTCAGCCTTTCCTCATAGGGGAGCTGTTCCATTCCCCTTATCATTTTGGTAGCCCTTCTCTGTACCTTCTCCATCACAATTATATCTTTTTTGAGATGCGGCGACCAGAATTGTACACAGTATTCAAGGTGCGGTCTCACCATGGAGCGATACAGAGGCATTATGACATTTTCCGTTTTATTCACCATTCCCTTTCTAATAATTCTAATAATGTTTGTTTTTTGACTGCCGCAGCACACTGAACTGACGATTTCAATGTGTTATCCACTATGACACCTAGATCTCTTTCTTGGGTTGTAGCACCTAATATGGAACCCAACATTGTGTAACTATAGCATGGGTTATTTTTCCCTATATGCAAGCAAACCCACTTAAATGCCTTTTGCACTTTTCTTGCCCAATTTTTACATTTGACCTTTAACCTCTCTTTGCAAGTACCTTTTCCAAACATATGTTGTGTAGTCCTCTGCCTCCATTTTTCGGACGAGTCGGTGTTTTGGTCTGTGTGTAAAATATTTCTTTTTCTTGCCAGGGAGTTTTCTTTGTATAGGAGCACTACATAGGCATCAAGTGGATGGTACACAGAGATGAAAATAGCTTGTGGGCAAACTATCCATTTTAGACCTCTCCCTCATAACTCAACACATTGCTCTTTTATTTTTATCTCACTGTCCATTCTCCCCTAACTGGCAGGCTCAGACAACTCTTGGGAACTCTTCCTCAGTGCCATTCTTTGGCTGGTGGGGTTGCCTCAGTAGCAGCAGTTGTTTTCCTTCCCTGGGCCTAACTGAATCAACTTGGCAGCCAGGGCCAGTGCAAGAGTATTTGGTGCCCTAGGCGAATCTTCAATCATGCAACCCCCTCCTCTAAATTACCTATTGGTGGCAGCTCTAACATAGTACTTCCTGTACCAGTTTTATTGGCTCTGGCATAGCACACCTCTGGGCCTAACTCTGATAGGATTTTGCTGCCCCCAAAATTCTAGCATTCTAGGCAACTGCCTAGTTTGCCTAATGGAAGCACCAGCCCTGTCGGCAGCAGATATGCATCACATTCATGTTATCTTTTCTTAATGTATGCTAAAACCTACAGCGGTCCCAAGCTGCCTTCCTACAAAGACTATACATAATACATTCCTACTTCTTAAGTCATAGGTAGAAAAACAAAAGGTGTCTTTTATGCCATTCTGATGGCTGTCTGAACTAGAAAAGCTGTAATATTATTTTGTAAAGACTTGAAATACTATATATATAGGATTTTTTTTTTTTTAGAATACTTAGCTAACACATTCTCCTAGAGAAAAACAAATTGCTAAGGATCTAGCACATTAGAAACATATAAAAACATAGAAACATAGAAATGACGGCAGAAGAAGACCAAATGGCCCATCCAGTCTGCCCAGCAAGCTTTCGCACTTTTTTCTCTCACATACTTATCTGTTTCTCTTGGCTCTTAGTAACCTTTTTTTATTCTATTTCCCTTCCACCCCCACCATTAATGTAGAGAGCAGTGTTGGAACTGCATCTAAGTGAAATAGCTTAATTTAGTTAGGGGTATTAACCATCGCAATAAGCAAGCTACACCCATACTTATCTGTTTATTCAGACTGTGTAATTCAGTCCTTGTTGATTGTTGCCTGAATATAGATCAACCTTTCTTCATTCTCCCCTGTCGTTGAAGCAGAGAGCCATGCTGGCTATGTATTGAAAGTGAAGTATCAGTCTTGCTCCCCTGCCGTTGAAGCAGAGGACTATGCTGGATATGCGTGAAGTGTCAAACTTCCTCCCTGCCGTTGAAGCAGAGAGCTATGCTGGCTTTGCATTGAAATATCAGACTTGCTCCCCTGCCGTTGAAGCAGAGGGCTATGCTGAATATGCGTGAATTGTCAAATTTCCTCCCCTGCCGTTGAAACAGAGAGCTATGCTGAATATGCGTGAAGTGTTAAACTTGCTCCCTTGCCGTTGAAGCAGAGAGTTATGCTGGATTTGCATTGAGCCTGCTCAAATGAAATTCCAGTTATAGGTGGAAAGTGAGTGGATTATCTTCTTCAGAACAATGGATGCTCGTTTAAACTAATCTAATCCATAAAAGTTAATGATATCAAAACTATATAATGGTGCCCCTGCTTTATAGATAATTGGAGTATCTTTTGTACCTGATTTGATATAACCAGAATGTTAAGTATTTTTGCATTTTTAAGTAAACCTAGAGACAGTAGTGAATTTGAGTTGGATCATGCCATGTTACTGATGTGGAACATTCTGTCGTGGGTGGCCTGTGAGGGCTGAAGAGAAGGAGGGGGCATCAGTGGTCCACAGAGGCCAAAGAAGGAAGTATTGGCATCAGAGGCCTGCACAGGCTGAAGACTTGGACGAGGCAGTGGATGATGTAGGCTAAAGAGGATATCAGCTTCCGGGCCTTGCAGGAGGAGAAGAGCTGCTGTTTGCTAAGAGAGAGACAAGTCGGGAGGGTGGTTTGAGTCAGTCTCGCACCAGTCAAATGGATGATGGTGGAGAGAAATTAAATGCACCTACACTTCTCCCTCATGGCCCAGTCATCACCCCACCTCCCACGTCATCTTTCCCTTGAACCCTACTCAACTTAGTACTTTTTTTTTTTTTTTAGAATATTGCTACTGCCTTGAGATGTTTTAACTTATTCCTGTCTTCTGTATGACTATTTAATTAACAAAAGTAAGTCATTGAAAAGTAAAGTAGTAGCAACTTGACCTCGAGCCAGATGTAAATGCATTAATAAGAAACAAGCAATTAAAAGTTTATTAAACCCTCCATGAGCAGAGTATCCACACTCCACCCTGGAAAGTAAATATTATTTGAAGAGCTTCTGGTACATACCATTATTAAATGAAAAAAATCCAGCCGCCCAGGATTTTGCAACTTTTGGGCTGAGGTAAGGGTTTTGTAGGAGAAACACATGTAACACTGTTTGGGGAAGAAATGAATGCCAACCTTTTGAATACAAACAGACATGGTAGACTCAGGAACAAATGTCTATGTTTTGCTTGCAGTTTTGTTTCCGCACATTCTTCGATGCTTGGAAAAAAAAAAAGTTCACGGTAAAGATACTTGGAGGCTTTTAGCTTTTTCTTATAAAGCGTTTAGGATAATCCTCTCACCTCCTGTTTACCAAAGGACTTTTCTCATGGGCACAAGGAAAGGAAAAGTTTAAAGGGCTCAATTCTGCCAAATCTAACTAAGTGCAAAAGGCTTGCAGAGAGGTTAGCTAGGCTGAACACGAAACACAAAAAAAGAAAAAAAAAATCCATCCCAAGTTCAAAATTAGGGCCAGAGAGTTGTGATGCCCACTCAGTAGAAAAGCAAAGGTGAGGGGAGCCAGCTAACTTTCTCAATGATCAGGATCCAGATCTACTTACTACATCTTATTCTGCGTGATCCATTTTGTTCTCCACAGATTACAAAATAACATTCATAACATCAGCAAACATAGCTAAAAACCAAATTATAAAACTACAACATTCACACAATAAAAACATGTCTTGCACAATCCATCGCTACTCCTCAGATTTCAATCCTCTTCAGTCCTCTAAAGCGAAAGTAATCTTGTTCTTGATGCAGCTATGGTGGTAACCTAGTGCACATAATAAGGGCCATAATTGAATAAATCCTCAATCTGGTTCTTGCTAGCCAGTAATCCTGTGCAGAAAGCATGCTTAGCAATTCTTGGGAGGATGATTTTAATGTATGAATAGGTTCATATTTATTAAGTTTGCCAGCCAACCCATATGATTACTGTGTAATTGATTTATATGTCATAGTATACATCTTAAACTGAATCCAATAAGTTATTGGAAGCCAATGTAATGTCAACAAATAAGGTTTAATTGATATCCCCCAGGGTAAATTAATGTTGAGATTACTTACCTGATAATCTCCTTTCCCTTAGTGTATGCACAACAAAACAAATGGGTATTGTGTGCTCGTGCTAGCAGTTGGAGACGGATCTGACGTCAGCACGGGTACATATACCCCCACAGGAAGTGTAGCAAATCAGTAATCTTCCTTGCAAAAGCTTTTATGGATATATGTGTAACTGACCGATCGATTAATCAACAGGATTACCCTGACCAATTGATGGTAGCTGGAGACCGCCAGTGTACTCAGCTGGAAGGCATCGATACCCGGCAGGGTGGATGCCCTATATAAGCAAACATGGCTTACCGTGAGACGGCGAATCCCCATGTATACCGGCAGCCGGGCGGGATGCTGAGTCCATCTGCATACACTAAGGAAAAGGAGATTATCAGGTAAGTAATCTCAACATTTCCTAGCGTGTAGCAGATGGACTCAAAACAAATGGGATGTACAAAAGCTACTCCCGGACTGGGTGGGATGCTGCCTGAGGACTGTGTAGGATTGCCCTCGCAAATGCTGTGTCCTCCCGGGCCTGGACATCCAGACGGTAGAATCTGGAGAAGGTATGGAGGGAGGACCACGTCGCCACTTTACATATCTCTGCAGGCGACAGCAGCTTAGCTTCTGCCCAAGAGGCCGATTGTGCTCTGGTAGAATGAGCCGTAACTTGTAGAGGTGGTGGTTTACTCGCCTCTACGTAGGCTGCCTTGATAACTTCTTTAATCCAGCGGGCGATGGTCGGCCGTGAGGCCGCTTCCCCTTGCTTCTTCCCGCTGTGCAAGACGAACAGGTGGTCCGTCTTTCGTACTGCTTCAGACATTTCCAGGTATCTGGATAGTAGTCTGCCGATGTCGAGATGACGTAGTATTCGACATTCTTCCGATTTCTTCAAACCTTCCGTGGTAGGCAAGGATATGGTTTGGTTGAAGTGAAAGTGTGAAACCACCTTGGGTAAAAAGGATGGAACTGTGCGCAGATGGATAGCTTCTGGAGTGATTCTGAGAAATGGATCACGGCAGGACTGCGCTTGTAGCTCTGAGATGCAGCGTGCTGAACATACGGCCAGCAAGAACACCATCTTCAAGGTTAACAAATGGAGAGACAGGCCTCGAAGGGGCCTGAAGGCGGATCCCGCTAGAAATTCCAATACTAGGTTGAGGTTCCACAAGGGCACTGGCCACTTCAGTGGTGGGCGAATGTGTTTGACTCCTTTCAGGAAACGTGAAACGTCTGGGTGTTTGGCAATGATAGTGCCGTCACTCCTGGGACCGTAGCAAGACAGTGCTGCTACCTGAACCTTGATGGAGCTGAGGGACAGACCCTTCTGAAGTCCATCTTGTAGGAAGTCCAAAATGATAGGAATCTTAGCGGCATGTGAATTGGTGCTGTGAGCGTCGCACCAGGCTTAAAAAACTCTCCAGATCCTGATATATGTTAGTGATGTGGAGAACTTGTGTGCTCGGAGGAGTGTATCTGTTACCGGCTCCGAGTATCCTCTTTTCTTCAGTCTAGCCCTCTCATTGGCCAGACCGTAAGAGAGAATTGAGCTGGATCCTCGTGGAGGATGGGGCCTTGCCGTAGCAGGTCCCTGTATGGAGGCAGAGGTAGAGGATTCCCTGCCAGTAGTCTTCTCATGTCTGCGTACCAGGGTCTTCTTGGCCAGTCCAGGGCCACTAGAAGAACTAGACCTCTGTGTCGCTGAATCCTGTGTACAATGGCGCCCAGCAGGGGCCATGGAGGAAATGCATATAGCAGGATCCCCTGAGGCCACGGCTGTACCAGGGCATCGATCCCCTGAGCTCGAGGATCCCGCCTGCGGCTGAAATATCTGGGAACTTGAGCGTTGGACCTGTCTGCTAATAGGTCCATGGCTGGCGTCCCCCAATGATCCACAATTATCTGAAAGGCTGTGGGTGACAGCTGCCACTCTCCGGGGTTTAGGCTTTCTCTGCTGAGGAAGTCTGCCGTAGTGTTGTCCTTCCCGGCGATGTGGATGGCGGAGATGTCCTGAAGATTTGCTTCTGCCCAAATCATCAGGGGGGTTATTTCTAGTGACACTTGTTGGCTTCTGGTTCCGCCCTGTCGGTTGATGTATGCCACCGTGGTGGCGTTGACTGACATCACTCTGACCGCTCTGTTGCGAAGTCTGTGGGCAAATTGCAGGCACGCAAGCCTGACTGCCCGTGCCTCTAATCTGTTGATGTTCCACCTTGACTCTTCTCTAGTCCACCGCCCTTGGGCGGTGAGTTCCTCGCAGTGTGCTCCCCATCCGTACAGGCTGGCATCTGTGGTGAGCAGAATCCAGGTTGGGGAGGACATTCTTGACCCCCGGCTTATGTGGCCGGGCTGTAACCACCACTGTAGCTGATTCCGCACTCTGGCCGGCAGAGGTAGGTGTATGATGTAGTTCCGCGATCGCGGACTCCATCGAGATAGAAGGGCGCGTTGCAATGGTCTCATATGAGCCCGCGCCCAAGGCACCACTTCCAGAGTGGATGCCATGAGGCCGAGGACTTGTAGGTAATCCCGAGCTGTGGGCCAGCTGGCGCTCAGCAGGACCTGCAGATGATTCCGGAGTTTTAACTGTCTCTTGGAGGTCAGGCTGACCTTGTCGTCTTGGGTGTCGAATTGGACCCCTAGGTATTCCAGCACCTGGGATGGCTGTAGGGAACTCTTCTTTATGTTGACTACCCATCCTAGGCTTTCCAGAAGAACTATAACTCTGTTGGTTGCCCGGTGACTCTCCTCCGGTGACTTTGCCCTGATCAGCCAATCGTCCAGGTAGGGATGGATGAGAATCCCTTCCATCCTGAGTGCTGCCGCTACTATTATTTATTTATTTATTTATTTATTCAACTTTATATACCGGCTTTCAAATACATGTCAAGGCGGTTTACATTCATGGAATTTGCAGTAGCAAATTCAAAAAATATATATGAACAACTTATCAGTTTAATTTTACATTTTTTCAATAATCTATTAGTCTAAAAAATAGTATTAAAATATACAATTAAAACATTAAAAAACCCTTTAAAATATATTTAAATTTAAAATAATTCAAAGAAAATAGGGGAACCCATCCACGTTCAACCCTTTGCCTAAACTTACCCAACCTCCCTTATCCTTATTCCTCTTTTTATACCCTACTACTATGACCTTGGTAAAGATCCACGGCGCAGTGGCTAACCCGAAGGGTAGAACTCGGAACTGGAAGTGCTGATTCAGGACTTTGAAGCGTAAATAGCGCTGGTGATCCCGATGGATTGGGATATGCAAGTCAGCTTCCGACAGATCTAGGGAGGTGAGAAACTCCCCTGGCTGTACTGAATTCTTGACAGACCGCAGAGTTTCCATGCGAAAGCTGGGGACCCGTAGGTGTCGATTGACAGACTTGAGGTCCAGGACGGGCCTGAAAATGCCCTTCTTCTTGGGTACTATGAAATAAATGGAATAATGCCCAGAATTTATCTCCTCTGCAGGTACTGGGATTATGGCTCTCAGGGCCAGGAGCCTCTGTAAGGTCACTTCTAGTGCCGCTTTATTGATCGGTGAGCAGGGAGATTCCACAACTTGTTCGGTGGAAGCCGAAGAAAATCCAGGATATATCCTTCCCGGATGATGGCGAGGACCCACTGGTCCGAAGTGATCTCGACCCACCTGCGGTAGAAGAGGGTTTGCCTGCCCCCTATGGCTGCTACCCCGGATGGGTCGGCTGATTGTCATTGTGGGTTACGGCCGGGGCCAGAACCCGGGCCGGTTCTCTTCTTGGTGTGCTTAGTCCGAAAGGGCTGGTTCCTGGCCTGAGAACGAGGTGCTTGATAGCGAGTCCTGTAGGGGTTGAAGCGCTGCGAGTTTCTACCTCTGGATGGTCTAGCAACCGAACGCTGGTTCCTCCTTGACCTGTCTTCTGGTAGACAGGGTAATGGAGAGGCACCCCATTTAGTAGCCCAGTTCTCGAGGTAGCTGCCGAACAGTAGGGAACCCTTAAAGGGCATTCTTGTGAGGCGTGTCTTGGAGGACGAGTCGGCCGCCCAATCGCTTAGTCAAAGCTGTCTCCTGGCTGCCACTGAGGAGGACACTCCCTTGGCTGCCGTACGGACGAGGTCGGAGGCTGCGTCAGTGAGAAATGCGAGAGTTGATTCCATGTCTTCTCCCGGGGTGTTATTTCTCGCTTGTGATAAACAGGAATGTGTCACCACGGTGCAGCAAGTCGTGATTCAAAGGGACATGGCTGCTACCTCAAAGGCTTGTTTCAGAATGGTGTCCATGCGTCGGTCATGCGTATCCTTGAGGGCCGCTCCCCCCTCCACCGGAATGGTGGTGCGCTTCACAATTGCATTAACTATGGCGTCTACCCTGGGGCACGCAGCAGCTCCTTGGACGTCGGATCCAGAGGGTACATGCCAGACAAGGCCCGACCCCCTTTGAATGAGGCCTCCGGTGCCTTCCACTCCAGCTCGATTAGCTGCTGTGCTGCTTGTAGGAGGGGAAAGTGGTGAGCTGTTTGGCGCAGGCCCTCTAGCAGGGGGTTCTTTATAGGGTCCCCTGGGGCGTCCTGGCCCGGAATGGCCAGCTCCGATAAGCATTGTGAGACCAGGCCTGGAAGATCTTCTTTCCGAAAGAAGCGTCTCATGGTCCGATATGGTTCTATCTCCGAGGGAAGTTCACCCTCCTCGGGGGGCTCCTCATGGTCCTCGGAGCAATCCGAATCCCCATAATCGGGGCTGTCGGGTGGCGAGTGGCCGCACCTAGGTTTCGAGGGTCCAGGGGCCGGATCAACCGGGACGGAAAGACCCATACGAGGAGCAGACTGCATCTGGACAAAGGCGTGAATCCCCTTAAATAATTCCACCCAGGAAAGCGAAGCCGGATCTGGCCGCAGGGGTACCAGGTCCTTGGGTTCCCTGGCTTGCCGCGGCCTGCTAAATCCGGTGTGTTCCTTGAGGAACCGCTGGGCTGGGACCGGTCTTGTCCAGGAACTCCCATGGCTTCCTCACATTGGGCACATAGGGAGTCTGCTTCCTCGCTCTGTGTGGCTCTGAGGTTGCATGCTGAGCAGAGGCTTAGAACGTTCATTCCTGATTCTGGAGGTGCCGGCTCTGCGGACGCATGGGCTCTCTTATGCTCCATTCGCCTGAAATGCGGTGTCGCCCAATGTGCGCCTAACACGTGCGCTTAACAGCATGCGCCTAGAACGGGTGTCTTATAAATGTGCGCCTAAACAGGCATCTTATAAATGTGCGCCTATAAACGGGCATCTTATAAACGTGCGCCTATAACGGGCGTCTTATAAATGTGCGCCTATAAACGGGCGTCTGATAAATGTGCGCCTATAACGGGCGTCTTAGAATATGTGCGCGTATCCCAGTGGCGTGCGCTAACAACGGGCGCCTATCGCGTGCGCTAACAACGTGTGCCTATCGCGTGCGCTTAGCGAGCAACGTGCGCTGAATTGGAGAAGATGAGTAGGCAGGCAAAATGGCGACCTCCTAGGCGGGCTGCCTCATAGGCAGGCCCAGTTAGTCCACACTTCCTCGGAGACCAAGTAAAGATGTACGCCTTACCTTGTCTTCGGCGCTTCCCGGCTGCGACCCGGGCGGTCTCCGTCTGCGGGGGGAGAGGGGAATACCTTCACCGCCGCACTTAAGGAAGTGCACCCGCTGCCTCTAGGCCACGCCCGAACTCGTCTCGCTCGGGGGCCAAGCTGCGCCCGAGCCCTTCTCACTCGGGGGCTGGGTCCCTGCCGCGACCCAGCCACCGGACCGAGGCTCTTACCTCCGAGGGACCACGGAAGTCAGCTCGGGAAACTCAACTGGGTGAGTGACCGCCTGGTATCACCACAGGAGTGCGGGGCTCGTCTTCAGTAGATTTCTTCTATGAATTTAGTCGTTAGAATTTTGGAAACACGCTCAGCGAGCGTGGGGTAGCTCCAAACTGCTTTGGAGACGGAAATTACTGATTTGCTACACTTCCTGTGGGGGTATATGTACCCGTGCTGACGTCAGATCCGTCTCCAACTGCTAGCACGAGCACACAATACCCATTTGTTTTGAGTCCATCTGCTACACGCTAGGAAATTATTTTTAAGCGGCACTGAAAAATATCAGCAGGGGCTCAACCGTAACACTACAGAAAACATGAATTTGAGTTTCCAGTCTAATGGGTTCTGATGTGTTTAGAGGTGAAGCCTTGGGACTCCAATGAGGGAAAGAAAGCCAATTGCCCGTACTGTGAAAATATCTACAGTACTGGCATAAGATCGGCTCTGAGAGGAGGAAAGCTAGATGAGGCCTTTAAGAAAACTTCCTCTCCAGGCTTCATCTAGTTTAGGAACTTGGGATGCCAGAGCTCACCATTTAAGGAGACAGTTTTTAAAAAGTAGGAGCAAACCAGAAAGGGGACAAAAATAAAATGTCCCTGGCCAAAATTAAAGAAACCTTTTCCAACCTTTGTGTTTCTCTTGACTGATTTATTCTTTCTGTCCTCATGTTTTTTTTACTTTCTTGGTCTTTTGTATTTCAGGGTCTCTAGCTGCATTGTGAGCTGCAACTTATAGTGCTGCACAGAGTGAACAGTAAAGGAGAGGAGACCCACTTAAGGAGCAGGGCCGGATTTAAGATTATAGCAGCCATAGGCAGAGGACTGGCATATCTGGGAACTTTTGAGTTGTGGTCACCCTGCTTGGGAAGGCAAAAGGAAGAAATAATGCATATCATCCAAACGTGATAACCTATCTAGTCTGCCCATCCACACCATCTGCTCAATCCCCTCCAATCCCACAGAGATCCCCTGCACTTATCCCATGCTGTTTTGAATTCAGACACTGTCCTTATCTCTACCACCTTCACTGGGAAGCCTTTCCATGCATCCACCACTCATTCCGTAAATAAATATTTCCTTAGATTACTCCTGATTCTACTCCCTTTCACTCTCATTCCATTAACTTTCTCTGCTTGCCCCACCCCACCCTGCTAATCCACATTATCGCTCTCTGCCACTACCACCATTTATTCTCCTTTCCAGGGATGACTCCCAGCATTCTTTCTCTTCCTCTGTCCCTGACCCCAGCACTCAGGCTTACCCCTCCCCTAACTGCAGGCTTCCTGGAGGAGGAGTGGCTGGAGCAGTAAAACAGAAAGGCCTGTATATATTACCCAAAGTCAGGTAATATATACAGGCCCTGAGCTTTTTAGTGTTTTCCCTGAGACCCAGCAATTGATGTACATTTCCTGAGTGTCCAGGTGGGGGAATCCAGAGAGATCCCAGGTATGAGCATTGGGGGTGAGAGGTTTTGTCTCTGGAAATCAGGGAGCAGCAGGGGAGTCTCCGTTTTTGCATGCCTTCAGAATCTGGTGCCCTAGACCCGAGCCTGTGTTGCTTATGCCTAAATCCAGCCCTGTTAACAAGCAACAGAGTTTTGCAAACTTCAAGCCCGAGAACGAAATTTCCACATTCAAGAATAAAATGATCACAATATTTATTTATTTGAATAATTTAGAGCAGATAAATATTACATATACAATTTTGTGTCTGGGCCTTAGAAACAGGAAGGATGATTTTCAGGGATGAAAATCTCATCCCGCAGAGCAGCTAAATCTAGCTGCTGAGTAACAGTGGGCAGTTCTAAAGGCATTCCTCGGGGTCAGAGGAGAATGTAGCCAGCTAGTGAAATTTCATTGCTAGCCAGCGAGTCCTGCAACTATCCCTGGGCAGACTGGATGATTAAACCGAGTTTGAGCCGCAACCTAGCCAGCTAGGTTGTGGCTGAAAATCTGCTTTTGCCCATTTGTGGGGTGTTCAAACTTGTCCTGATATAATTTCATGATTTTCTTCCAAAGCAAGGATCAGTTTTGAAAAATGCTAAACAATCTCTCCAACACAGACTCTATCTGAAAACAAAACGAAAAAAAAAATATATATAGTGCTTTTACTTAATGAAGTTTCATGTTCAATAATACTTCGATCACTTTGTTAAAAAAATAAAACATTTTGAATTTAATACTCAGTATATCTATCACTTCACAATGATCAGGTACTTTTTCAGAATGCATATATTATGCCCTTTTATTAAGTTTATTATTTCTTCTTGTCTTTCTGCTTCTTTTGATTTGTTTGTGTTTTAGCTTTAGTACTTTTTCACATTTTTTAAAGTACATTGGTAACTGGACTAACTTCAGCTTCTTCTTGCGTATGCAGTTTATACTGCTTGCTTATGCATCAGTGGTCTCCTTGCCTGTTGGTCCCCCAGACCTGACCCTGCTTGGCCAAATACTCAGGAAGCGTAATGAGAATGCCATTCCAAATTCTAACCACCTCACCTTAGCTAAACTCCAGAAATGTGCAAGGGTTTTCCTTGCATGCCTGAGACAGAAATACAGAAAATGACACTGGAAAATAAATAAGTGGCATTGATGTGTTTTGATTAGCACTGTCATCTGCTGCATGCATGTGCTGTTAATTAAATTATGGCTCTAATTAAAGAATGCTGCTATGTTTTCATAAATACTTAGGCAGAGAAGCAAATAGTGACTTTAATGGGCAGGAGCTGAATGGGCTTAATAGAGCAATTGTTCATCTCTACCAACTGCTGTCATGATTTCTGGTCTAACTCAAGTTAAACACGGAATTTAGGGAAGTATCTAAGATTCGTCTCATTAAGAAGAAATATTATAGATGACTAATTTGTCAGATGTACACTGTGTGTTCATCTCTTTTAATAAATTTAATTTTGAACATGAAGTTTTGAAAGAACATCAAGAATATGTCAAAGACCCTATGAAGAAGCAACACAACACTGCATGCATTACAAATTTATACAAACTTGTTTCTAATTCTTACCCCATATGAGGGTAACAAGCCCTTATTTGCAATCATTGAATCCTAGAAATAAACATAGAAACCTAAGGCTAAACTAACAGTGACCCATTCATATGGAATTCACCTTAGGAAAGCACCTCAAGCTCTTTTCAGCTGTCGGAGGATCTGCATCAAAGGTCAAGACAATATGAAAGCAGCATCATCCATTGTTAGGAATTTTATGGTAATAGCAGTTTATCACAAAGTGTTCTATCTTAGCACTTCACATAGGAGAGAGAGTGAGAGAGAGAGAGCGAGAGATGGACACTCTACCTGGGTAACATCAAGCTAGGTTGAGAGAAACACTGCACAAATCTCATCTTTGGGTGAGTTCCTCACTCCAAAGGTCATCAAAT